>NW_027206915.1:0-134000 GCF_032191515.1 Phaenicophaeus curvirostris | reverse complement strand
TACAATTCAGTACCCTATCCTAAAGCTTGCTGTTAGGAGGGAATCTGCAGCTTGCAGTGAAAGCGCTTCCAGAGGGGAGTCTAATGAGGGCAAACATTTGATGGTAGCAGCTTCCCTGCGGGAGATACTCTCTTTGCCAAAATCGCATTATTAGGCGAAAGTAAGTTACAATTCAGTACCCTATCCTAAAGCTTGCTGTTAGGAGGGAATCTGCAGCTTGCAGTGAAAGCGCTTCCAGAGGGGAGTCTAACGAGGGCAAACATTTGATGGTAGCAGCTTCCTGCGGGAGATACTCTCTTTGCCATAATCGCCTTTATTAGGCCGAAAGTAAGTTACAATTCAGTACCCTATCCTAAAGCTTGCTGTTAGGAAGGAATCTGCAGCTTGCAGTGAAAGCGCTTCCAGAGGGGAGTCTAACGAGGGCAAACATTTGATGGTAGCAGCTTCCCTGCGGGAGATACTCTCTTTGCCAAAATCGCATTATTAGGCGAAAGTAAGTTACAATTCAGTACCCTATCCTAAAGCTTGCTGTTAGGAGGGAATCTGCAGCTTGCAGTGAAAGCGCTTCCAGAGGGGAGTCTAACGAGGGCAAACATTTGATGGTAGCAGCTTCCCTGTGGGAGATACTCTCTTTGCCAAAATCGCATTATTAGGCGAAAGAAAGTTACAATTCAGTACCCTATCCTAAAGCTTGCTGTTAGGAGGGAATCTGCAGCTTGCAGTGAAAGCGCTTCCAGAGGGGAGTCTAACGAGGGCAAACATTTGATGGTAGCAGCTTCCTGCGGGAGATACTCTCTTTGCCAAAATCGCATTATTAGCCGCAGTAAGTTACAATTCAGTACCCTATCCTAAAGCTTGCTGTTAGGAGGGAATCTGCAGCTTGCAGTGAAAGCGCTTCCAGAGGGGAGTCTAATGAGGGCAAATATTTGATGGTAGCAGCTTCCCTGCGGGAGATATTCTCTTTGCCAAAATCGCATTATTAGGCGAAAGTAAGTTACAATTCAGTACCCTATCCTAAAGCTTGCTGTTAGGAGGGAATCTGCAGCTTGCAGTGAAAGCGCTTCAAGAGGGGAGTCTAACGAGGGCAAACATTTGATGGTAGCAGCTTCCCTGCGGGAGATACTCTCTTTGCCATAATCGCTTTATAAGGCGAAAGTAAGTTACAATTCAGTACCCTATCCTAAAGCTTGCTGTTAGGAAGGAATCTGCAGCTTGCAGTGAAAGCGCTTCCAGAGGGGAGTCTAATGTGGGCAAACATTTGATGATAGCAGCTTCCCTGCGGGAGATACTCTCTTTGCCAAAATCGCCTTATTAGCCCCAGTTAAGTTACAATTCAGTACCCTATCCTAAAGCTTGCTGTTAGGAGGGAATCTGCAGCTTGCAGTGAAAGCGCTTCCAGAGGGGAGTCTAATGAGGGCAAACATTTGATGGTAGCAGCTTCCCTGCGGGAGATACTCTCTTTGCCAAAATCGCATTATTAGGCGAAAGTAAGTTACAATTCAGTACCCTATCCTAAAGCTTACTGTTAGGAGGGAATCTGCAGCTTGCAGTGAAAGCGCTTCCAGAGGGGAGTCTAATGAGGGCAAACATTTGATGGTAGCAGCTTCCCTGCGGGAGATACTCTCTTTGCCAAAATCGCATTATTAGGCCAAAGTAAGTTACAATTCAGTACCCTATCCTAAAGCTTGCTGTTAGGAGGGAATCTGCAGCTTGCAGTGAAAGCGCTTCCAGAGGGGAGTCTAATGAGGGCAAAGATTTGATGGTAGCAGCTTCCTGCGGGAGATAGTCTCTTTGCCATAATCGCATTATTAGGCGAAAGTAAGTTACAATTCAGTACCCTATCCTAAAGCTTGCTGTTAGGAGGGAATCTGCAGCTTGCAGTGAAAGCGCTTCCAGAGGGGAGTCTAATGAGGGCAAACTATTTGATGGTAGCAGCTTCCCTGCGGGAGATATTCTCTTTGCCAAATCGCCTTATTAGCCGCACTTAAACTACAATTCAGTACCCTATCCTAAAGCTTGCTGTTAGGAGGGAATCTGCAGCTTGCAGTGAAAGCGCTTCCAGAGGGGAGTCTAATGAGGGCAAATATTTGATGGTAGCAGCTTCCTGCGGGAGATATTCTCTTTGCCAAAATCGCATTATTAGGCGAAAGTAAGTTACAATTCAGTACCCTATCCTAAAGCTTGCTGTTAGGAGGGAATCTGCAGCTTGCAGTGAAAGCGCTTCCAGAGGGGAGTCTAATGAGGGCAAACATTTGATGGTAGCAGCTTCCCTGCGGGAGATATTCTCTTTGCCAAAGTCGCTGTATTAGGCGAAAGTAAGTTACAATTCAGGACCCTATCCTAAAGCTTGCTGTTAGGAGGGAATCTGCAGCTTGCAGTGAAAGCGCTTCCACAGGGTAGTCTAATGAGGGCAAACATTTGATGGTAGCAGGTTCCCTGCGGGAGATACTCTCTTTGCCAAAATCGCATTATTAGGCGAAAGTAAGTTACAATTCAGTACCCTATCCTAAAGCTTGCTGTTAGGAGGGAATCTGCAGCTTGCAGTGAAAGCGCTTCCAGAGGGGAGTTTAATGAGGGCAAACATTTGATGGTAGCAGCTTCCCTGCGGGAGATAGTCTCTTTGACAAAATCGCCTTATTAGCCGCAGTTAAGTTACAATTCAGTACCCTATCCTAAAGCTTGCTGTTAGGAGGGAATCTGCAGCTTGCAGTGAAAGCGCTTCCAGAGGGGAGTCTAATGAGGGCAAACATTTGATGGTAGCAGCTTCCCTGCGGGAGATACTCTCTTTGCCAATATCGCATTATTAGGCGATAGTAAGTTACAATTCAGTACCCTATCCTAAAGCTTGCTGTTAGGAGGGAATCTGCAGCTTGCAGTGAAAGCGCTTCCAGAGGGGAGTCTAATGAGGGCAAACATTTGATGGTAGCAGCTTCCCTGCGGGAGATACTCTCTTTGCCAACATCGCATTTTTAGCCGCAGTTAAGTTAAAATTCAGTACCCTATCCTAAAGCTTGCTGTTAGGAGGGAATCTGCAGCTTGCAGTGAAAGCGCTTCCAGAGGGTAGTCTAATGAGGGCAAACATTTAATGGTAGTAGCTTCCCTGCGGGAGATACTCTCTTTGCCAAAATCGCATTATTAGGCGAAAGTAAGTTACAATTCAGTACCCTATCCTAAAGCTTGCTGTTAGGAGGGAATCTGCAGCTTGCAGTGAAAGCGCTTCCAGAGGGGAGTCTAATGAGGGCCAACATTTGATGGGAACAGCTTCCCTGCGGGAGATATTCTCTTTGCCAAAATCGCCTTATTAGCCGCAGTTAAGTTACAATTCAGTACCCTATCCTAAAGCTTGCTGTTAGGAGGGAATCTGCAGCTTGCAGTGAAAGCGCTTCCAGAGGAGAGTCTAATGAGGGCAAGCATTTGATGGTAGCAGCTTCCGTGCGGGAGATACTCTCTTTGCCAAAATCGCATTATTAGACGAAAGTAAGTTACGATTCAGTACCCTATCCTAAAGCTTTCTGTTAGGAGGGAATCTGCAGCTTGCAGTGAAAGCGCTTCCAGAGGGGAGTCTAATGAGGGAAAACATTTGATGGTAGCAGCTTCCCTGCGGGAGATATTCTCTTCGCCAAATTCTCCTTATTACCCGCAGTTAAGTTACAATTCAGTACCCTATCTTAAAGCTTGCTGTTAGGAGGGAACCTGCAGCTTGCAGTGAAAGCGCTTCTAGAGGGGAGTCTAATGAGGGCAAACATTTGATGGTTGCAGCTTCCCTGCCGGAGATACTCTCTTTGACAAAATCGCATTATTAGGCGAAAGTAAGTTACAATTCAGGACCCTATCCTAAAGCTTGCTGTTAGGAGGGAATCTGCAGCTTGCAGTGAAAGCGAATTGACAGGGTAGTCTAATGAGGGCAAACATTTGATGGTAGCAGGTTCCCTGCGGAAGATACTCTCTTTGCCAAAATCGCATTATTAGGCGAAAGTAAGATACAATTCAGGACCCTATCCTAAAGCTTGCTGTTAGGAGGGAATCTGCAGCTTGCAGTGAAAGCGCTTCCAGAGGGGAGTCTAATGAGGGCAAAGATTTGATGGTAGCATCTTCCATGCGGGAGATATTCTCTTTGCCAAAATCGCATTATTAGGCGAAAGTAAGATACAATTCAGGACCCTATCCTAAAGCTTGCTGTTAGGAGGGAATCTGCAGCTTGCAGTGAAAGCGCTTCCAGAGGGTAGTCTAATGAGGGCAAACATTTGATGGTAGCAGCTTCCCTGCGGGAGATACTCTCTTTGCCAAAATCGCATTATTAGGCGAAAGTAAGTTACAATTCAGTACCCTATCCTAAAGCTTGCTGTTAGGAGGGAATCTGCAGCTTGCAGTGAAAGCGCTTCCATAGGGTAGTCTAACGAGGGCAAAGATTTGATGGTAGCAGCTTCCCTGCGGGAGATACTCTCTTTGCCAAAATCGCATTATTAGGCGATAGTAAGTTACAATTCATTACACTATCCTAAAGCTTTCTGTTAGGAGGGAATCTGCAGCTTGCAGTGAAAGCGCTTCCAGAGGGGAGTCTAATGAGGGCAAAGATTTGATGGTAGCAGCTTCCCTGCGGGAGATACTTTCTTTGCCAAAATCGCTTTATTAGGCGAAAGTAAGTTACAATTCAGTACCCTATGCTAAAGCTTGCTGGTAGGAGGGAATCTGCAGCTTGCAGTGAAAGCGCTTCCAGAGGGGAGTCTAATGAGGGCAAACATTTGATGGTAGCAGCTTCCCTGCGGGAGATATTCTCTTTGCCAAAATCGCCTTATTAGCCGCAGTTAAGTTACAATTCAGTACACTGTCCTAAAGCTTGCTGTTAGGAGGGAATCTGCAGCTTGCAGTGAAAGCGCTTCCAGACGGGAGTCTAATGAGGGCAAACATTTGATGGTAGCAGCTTCCCTGCGGGAGATATTCTCTTTGCCAAAATCGCCTTATTAGCCGCAGTTAAGTTACAATTCAGTACCCTATCCTAAAGCTTGCTGTTAGGAGGGAATCTGCAGCTTGCAGTGAAAGCGCTTCCAGAGGGGAGTCTAATGAGGGCAAACATTTGATGGTAGCAGCTTCCCTGCGGGAGATATTCTCTTTGCCAAAATCGCCTTATTAGCCGCAGTTAAGTTACAATTCAGTACACTGTCCTAAAGCTTGCTGTTAGGAGGGAATCTGCAGCTTGCAGTGAAAGCGCTTCCAGAGGGGAGTCTAATGAGGGCAAACATTTGATGGTAGCAGCTTCCCTGCGGGAGATATTCTCTTTGCCAAAATCGCCTTATTAGCCGCAGTTAAGTTACAATTCAGTACCCTATCCTAAAGCTTGCTGTTAGGAGGGAATCTGCAGCTTGCAGTGAAAGCGCTTCCAGAGGGGAGTCTAATGAGGGCAAACATTTGATGGTAGCAGCTTCCCTGCGGGAGATACTCTCTTTGCCAAAATCGCATTATTAGGCGAAAGTAAGTTACAATTCAGTACCCTATCCTAAAGCTTGCTGTTAGGAGGGAATCTGCAGCTTGCAGTGAAAGCGCTTCCAGAGGGGAGTCTAATGAGGGCAAACATTTGATGGTAGCAGCTTCCCTGCGGGAGATACTCTCTTTGCCAAAATCGCATTATTAGGCGAAAGTAAGTTACAATTCAGTACCCTATCCTAAAGCTTGCTGTTAGGAGGGAATCTGCAGCTTGCAGTGAAAGCGCTTCCAGAGGGGAGTCTAACGAGGGCAAAGATTTGATGGTAGCAGCTTCCCTGCGGGAGATATTCTCTTTGCCATAATCACCTTATTAGCCGCAGTTAAGTTACAATTCAGTACCCTATCATAAAGCTTGCTGTTAGGAGGGAATCTGCAGCTTGCAGTGAAAGCGCTTACAGAGGGGAGTCTAATGAGGGCAAACATTTGATGGTAGCAGCTTCCCTGCGGGAGATACTCTCTTTGCCAAAATCGCCTTATTAGCCGCAGTTAAGTTACAATTCAGTACACTGTCCTAAAGCTTGCTGTTAGGAGGGAATCTGCAGCTTGCAGTGAAAGCGCTTCCAGAGGGGAGTCTAATGAGGGCAAACATTTGATGTTAGCAGCTTCCCTGCGGGTGATACTCTCTTTGCCAAAATCGCATTATTAGGCGAAAGTAAGTTACAATTCAGTACCCTATCCTAAAGCTTGCTGTTAGGAGGGAATCTGCAGCTTGCAGTGAAAGCGCTTCCAGAGGGGAGTCTAATGAGGGCAAACATTTGATGGTAGCAGCTTCCCTGCGGGAGATATTCTCTTTGCCAAAGTCGCTTTATTAGGCGAAAGTAAGTTACAATTCAGGACCCTATCCTAAAGCTTGCTGTTAGGAGGGAATCTGCAGCTTGCAGTGAAAGCGCTTCCACAGGGTAGTCTAATGAGGGCAAACATTTGATGGTAGCAGGTTCCCTGCGGGAGATACTCTCTTTGCCAAAATCGCATTATTAGGCGAAAGTAAGTTACAATTCAGTACCCTATCCTAAAGCTTGCTGTTAGGAGGGAATCTGCAGCTTGCAGTGAAAGCGCTTCCAGAGGGGAGTTTAATGAGGGCAAACATTTGATGGTAGCAGCTTCCCTGCGGGAGATAGTCTCTTTGACAAAATCGCCTTATTAGCCGCAGTTAAGTTACAATTCAGTACCCTATCCTAAAGCTTGCTGTTAGGAGGGAATCTGCAGCTTGCAGTGAAAGCGCTTCCAGAGGGGAGTCTAATGAGGGCAAACATTTGATGGTAGCAGCTTCCCTGCGGGAGATACTCTCTTTGCCAATATCGCATTATTAGGCGATAGTAAGTTACAATTCAGTACCCTATCCTAAAGCTTGCTGTTAGGAGGGAATCTGCAGCTTGCGGTGAAAGCGCTTCCAGAGGGGAGTCTAATGAGGGCAAACATTTGATGGTAGCAGCTTCCCTGCGGGAGATACTCTCTTTGCCAACATCGCATTTTTAGCCGCAGTTAAGTTAAAATTCAGTACCCTATCCTAAAGCTTGCTGTTAGGAGGGAATCTGCAGCTTGCAGTGAAAGCGCTTCCAGAGGGTAGTCTAATGAGGGCAAACATTTGATGGTAGTAGCTTCCCTGCGGGAGATACTCTCTTTGCCAAAATCGCATTATTAGGCGAAAGTAAGTTACAATTCAGTACCCTATCCTAAAGCTTGCTGTTAGGAGGGAATCTGCAGCTTGCAGTGAAAGCGCTTCCAGAGGGGAGTCTAATGAGGGCCAACATTTGATGGGAACAGCTTCCCTGCGGGAGATATTCTCTTTGCCAAAATCGCCTTATTAGCCGCAGTTAAGTTACAATTCAGTACCCTATCCTAAAGCTTGCTGTTAGGAGGGAATCTGCAGCTTGCAGTGAAAGCGCTTCCAGAGGAGAGTCTAATGAGGGCAAACATTTGATGGTAGCAGCTTCCGTGCGGGAGATACTCTCTTTGCCAAAATCGCATTATTAGACGAAAGTAAGTTACGATTCAGTACCCTATCCTAAAGCTTTCTGTTAGGAGGGAATCTGCAGCTTGCAGTGAAAGCGCTTCCAGAGGGGAGTCTAATGAGGGAAAACATTTGATGGTAGCAGCTTCCCTGCGGGAGATATTCTCTTCGCCAAATTCTCCTTATTACCCGCAGTTAAGTTACAATTCAGTACCCTATCTTAAAGCTTGCTGTTAGGAGGGAACCTGCAGCTTGCAGTGAAAGCGCTTCTAGAGGGGAGTCTAATGAGGGCAAACATTTGATGGTTGCAGCTTCCCTGCCGGAGATACTCTCTTTGACAATATCGCATTATTAGGCGAAAGTAAGTTACAATTCAGGACCCTATCCTAAAGCTTGCTGTTAGGAGGGAATCTGCAGCTTGCAGTGAAAGCGAATCGACAGGGTAGTCTAATGAGGGCAAACATTTGATGGTAGCAGGTTCCCTGCGGAAGATACTCTCTTTGCCAAAATCGCATTATTAGGCGAAAGTAAGATACAATTCAGGACCCTATCCTAAAGCTTGCTGTTAGGAGGGAATCTGCAGCTTGCAGTGAAAGCGCTTCCAGAGGGGAGTCTAATGAGGGCAAAGATTTGATGGTAGCATCTTCCATGCGGGAGATATTCTCTTTGCCAAAATCGCATTATTAGGCGAAAGTAAGATACAATTCAGGACCCTATCCTAAAGCTTGCTGTTAGGAGGGAATCTGCAGCTTGCAGTGAAAGCGCTTCCAGAGGGTAGTCTAATGAGGGCAAACATTTGATGGTAGCAGCTTCCCTGCGGGAGATACTCTCTTTGCCAAAATCGCATTATTAGGCGAAAGTAAGTTACAATTCAGTACCCTATCCTAAAGCTTGCTGTTAGGAGGGAATCTGCAGCTTGCAGTGAAAGCGCTTCCATAGGGTAGTCTAACGAGGGCAAAGATTTGATGGTAGCAGCTTCCCTGCGGGAGATACTCTCTTTGCCAAAATCGCATTATTAGGCGATAGTAAGTTACAATTCATTACACTATCCTAAAGCTTTCTGTTAGGAGGGAATCTGCAGCTTGCAGTGAAAGCGCTTCCAGAGGGGAGTCTAATGAGGGCAAAGATTTGATGGTAGCAGCTTCCCTGCGGGAGATACTCTCTTTGCCAAAATCGCATTATTAGGCGAAAGTAAGTTACAATTCAGTACCCTATGCTAAAGCTTGCTGGTAGGAGGGAATCTGCAGCTTGCAGTGAAAGCGCTTCCAGAGGGGAGTCTAATGAGGGCAAACATTTGATGGTAGCAGCTTCCCTGCGGGAGATATTCTCTTTGCCAAAATCGCCTTATTAGCCGCAGTTAAGTTACAATTCAGTACACTGTCCTAAAGCTTGCTGTTAGGAGGGAATCTGCAGCTTGCAGTGAAAGCGCTTCCAGACGGGAGTCTAATGAGGGCAAACATTTGATGGTAGCAGCTTCCCTGCGGGAGATATTCTCTTTGCCAAAATCGCCTTATTAGCCGCAGTTAAGTTACAATTCAGTACCCTATCCTAAAGCTTGCTGTTAGGAGGGAATCTGCAGCTTGCAGTGAAAGCGCTTCCAGAGGGGAGTCTAATGAGGGCAAACATTTGATGGTAGCAGCTTCCCTGCGGGAGATACTCTCTTTGCCAAAATCGCATTATTAGGCGAAAGTAAGTTACAATTCAGTACCCTATCCTAAAGCTTGCTGTTAGGAGGGAATCTGCAGCTTGCAGTGAAAGCGCTTCCAGAGGGGAGTCTAATGAGGGCAAACATTTGATGGTAGCAGCTTCCCTGCGGGAGATACTCTCTTTGCCAAAATCGCATTATTAGGCGAAAGTAAGTTACAATTCAGTACCCTATCCTAAAGCTTGCTGTTAGGAGGGAATCTGCAGCTTGCAGTGAAAGCGCTTCCAGAGGGGAGTCTAACGAGGGCAAATATTTGATGGTAGCAGCTTCCCTGCGGGAGATATTCTCTTTGCCATAATCACCTTATTAGCCGCAGTTAAGTTACAATTCAGTACCCTATCATAAAGCTTGCTGTTAGGAGGGAATCTGCAGCTTGCAGTGAAAGCGCTTACAGAGGGGAGTCTAATGAGGGCAAATATTTGATGGTAGCAGCTTCCCTGCGGGAGATACTCTCTTTGCCAAAATCGCCTTATTAGCCGCAGTTAAGTTACAATTCAGTACACTGTCCTAAAGCTTGCTGTTAGGAGGGAATCTGCAGCTTGCAGTGAAAGCGCTTCCAGAGGGGAGTCTAATGAGGGCAAACATTTGATGTTAGCAGCTTCCCTGCGGGTGATACTCTCTTTGCCAAAATCGCATTATTAGGCGAAAGTAAGTTACAATTCAGGACCCTATCCTAAAGCTTGCTGTTAGGAGGGAATCTGCAGCTTGCAGTGAAAGCGCTTACACAGGGTAGTCTAATGAGGGCAAACATTTGATGGTAGCAGGTTCCCTGCGGGAGATACTCTCTTTGCCAAAATCGCATTATTAGGCGAAAGTAAGTTACAATTCAGTACCCTATCCTAAAGCTTGCTGTTAGGAGGGAATCTGCAGCTTGCAGTGAAAGCGCTTCCAGAGGGGAGTCTAATGTGGGCAAGCATTTGATGGTAGCAGCTTCCCTGCGGGAGATATTCTCTTTGACAAAATCGCATTATTAGGCGAAAGTAAGTTACAATTCAGTACCCTATCCTAAAGCTTGCTGTTAGGAGGGAATCTGCAGCTTGCAGTGAAAGCGCTTCCAGAGGGGAGTCTAAGGAGGGCAAACATTTGATGGTAGCAGCTTCCTTGCGGGAGATATTCTCTTTGCCAAAATCGCTTTATTAGGCGAAAGTAAGTTACAATTCAGTACCCTATCCTAAAGCTTGCTGTTAGGAGGGAATCTGCAGCTTGCAGTGAAAGCGCTTCCAGAGGGGAGTCTAATGAGGGCAAACATTTGATGGTAGCAGCTTCCCTGCGGGAGATACTCTCTTTGCCAAAATCGCATTATTAGGCGAAAGTAAGTTACAATTCAGTACTCTATCCTAAAGCTTGCTGTTAGGAGGGAATCTGCAGCTTGCAGTGAAAGCGCTTCCAGAGGGGAGTCTAATGAGGGCAAACATTTGATGGTAGCAGCTTCCCTGCGGGAGATACTCTCTTTGCCAAAATCGCCTTATTAGCCGCAGTTAAGTTACAATTCAGTACACTGTCCTAAAGCTTGCTGTTAGGAGGGAATCTGCAGCTTGCAGTGAAAGCGCTTCCACAGGGTAGTCTAATGAGGGCAAACATTTGATGGTAGGAGGTTCCCTGCGGGAGATACTCTCTTTGCCAAAATCGCATTATTAGGCGAAAGTAAGTTACAATTCAGTACCCTATCCTAAAGCTTGCTGTTAGGAGGGAATCTGCAGCTTGCAGTGAAAGCACTTCCAGAGGGGAGTCTAATGAGGGCAAACATTTGATGGTAGCAGCTTCCCTGCGGGAGATACTCTCTTTGCCAAAATCGCATTATTAGGCGAAAGTAAGTTACAATTCAGTACCCTATCCTAAAGCTTGCTGTTAGGAGGGAATCTGCAGCTTGCAGTGAAAGCGCTTCCAGAGGGGAGTCTAATGAGGGCAAATATTTGATGGTAGCAGCTTCCCTGCGGGGGAGATATTCTCTTTGCTATAATCGCCTTATTAGCCGCAGTTAAGTTACAATTCAGTACCCTATCCTAAAGCTTGGTGTTAGGAGGGAATCTGCAGCTTGCAGTGAAAGCGCTTCCAGAGGGGAGTCTAATGAGGGCAAACATTTGATGTTAGCAGCTTCCCTGCGGGAGATACTCTCTTTGCCAAAATCGCATTATTAGGCGAAAGTAAGTTACAATTCAGTACCCTATCCTAAAGCTTGCTGTTAGGAGGGAATCTGCAGCTTGCAGTGAAAGCACTTCCAGACGGGAGTCTAATGAGGGCAAACATTTGATGGTAGCAGCTTCCCTGCGGGAGATACTCTCTTTGCCAAAATCGCATTATTAGGCGAAAGTAAGTTACAATTCAGTACCTTATCCTAAAGCTTGCTGTTAGGAGGGAATCTGCAGCTTGCAGTGAAAGCGCTTCCAGAGGGGAGTCTAATGAGGGCAAACATTTGATGGTAGCAGCTTCCCTGCGGGTGATACTCTCTTTGCCAAAATCGCATTATTAGGCGAAAGTAAGTTACAATTCAGTACCCTATCCTAAAGCTTGCTGTTAGGAGGGAATCTGCAGCTTGCAGTGAAAGCGCTTCCAGAGGGGAGTCTAATGAGGGCAAACATTTGATGGTAGCAGCTTCCCTGCGGGAGATACTCTCTTTGCCAAAATCGCCGTATAAGCCGCAGTTAAGATACAATTCAGTACCCTATCCTAAAGCTTGCTGTTAGGAGGGAATCTGCAGCTTGCAGTGAAAGCGCTTCCAGAGGGGAGTCTAATGAGGGCAAACATTTGATGGTAGCAGCTTCCCTGCGGGAGATACTCTCTTTTCCAAAATCGCTTTATTAGGCGATAGTAAGTTACAATTCATTACACTATCCTAAAGCTTGCTGTTAGGAGGGAATCTGCAGCTTGCAGTGAAAGCGCTTCCAGAGGGGAGTCTAATGAGGGCAAACATTTGATGGTAGCAGCTTCCCTGCGGGAGATACTCTCTTTGCTAAAATCGCATTATTAGGCGAAAGTAAGTTACAATTCAGTACCCTATCCTAAAGCTTGCTGTTAGGAGGGAATCTGCAGCTTGCAGTGAAAGCGCTTCCAGAGGGGAGTCTAATGAGGGCAAACATTTGATGGTAGCAGCTTCCCTGCGGGAGATATTCTCTTTGCCATAATCGCCTTATTAGCCGCAGTTAAGTTACAATTCAGTACACTGTCCTAAAGCTTGCTGTTAGGAGGGAATCTGCAGCTTGCAGTGAAAGCGCTTCCAGACGGGGGTCTAATGAGGGCAAACATTTGATGGTAGCAGCTTCCCTGCGGGAGGTATTCTCTTTGCCAAAATCGCTTTATTATGCGAAAGTAAGTTACAATTCAGGACCCTATCCTAAAGCTTGCTGTTAGGAGGGAATCTGCAGCTTGCAGTGAAAGCGCTTCCTGAGGGGAGTCTAATGAGGGAAAACATTTGATGGTAGCAGCTTCCCTGCGGGAGATACTCTCTTTGCCAAAATCGCATTATTAGGCGAAAGTAAGTTACAATTCAGTACCCTATGCTAAAGCTTGCTGTTAGGAGGGAATCTGCAGCTTGCAGTGAAAGCGCTTCCAGAGGGGAGTGTAATGAGGGCAAGCATTTGATGGTAGCAGCTTCCCTGCGGGAGATATTCTCTTTGCCATAATCGCCTTATTAGCCGCAGTTAAGTTACAATTCAGTACACTGTCCTAAAGCTTGCTGTTAGGAGGGTATCTGCAGCTTGCAGTGAAAGCGCTTCCAGACGGGAGTCTAATGAGGGCAAACATTTGATGGTAGCAGCTTCCCTGCGGGAGGTATTCTCTTTGCCAAAATCGCTTTATTAGGCGAAAGTAAGTTACAATTCAGGACCCTATCCTAAAGCTTGCTGTTAGGAGGGAATCTGCAGCTTGCAGTGAAAGCGCTTCCAGAGGGGAGTCTAATGAGGGAAAACATTTGATGGTAGCAGCTTCCCTGCGGGAGATAGTCTCTTTGCCAAAATCGCATTATTAGGCGAAAGTAAGTTACAATTCAGTACCCTATCCTAAAGCTTGCTGTTAGGAGGGAATCTGCAGCTTGCAGTGAAAGCGCTTCCAGAGGGGAGTCTAATGAGGGCAAACATTTGATGGTAGCAGCTTCCCTGCGGGAGATAGTCTCTTTGCCAAAATCGCATTATTAGGCGAAAGTAATTTACAATTCAGTACCCTATCCTAAAGCTTGCTGTTAGGAGGGAATCTGCAGCTTGCAGTGAAAGCACTTCCAGACGGGAGTCTAATGAGGGCAAACATTTGATGGTAGCAGCTTCCCTGCGGGAGATAATCTCTTTGCCAAAATCGCATTATTAGGCGAAAGTAAGTTACAATTCAGTACCTTATCCTAAAGCTTGCTGTTAGGAGGGAATCTGCAGCTTGCAGTGAAAGCGCTTCCAGAGGGGAGTCTAATGAGGGCAAACATTTGATGGTAGCAGCTTCCCTGCGGGAGATATTCTCTTTGCCAAAATCGCATTATTAGCCGCAGTTAAGTTACAATTCAGTACCCTATCCTAAAGCTTGCTGTTAGGAGGGAATCTGAAGCTTGCAGTGAAAGCGCTTCCAAAGGGGAGTCTAATGAGGGCAAAGATTTGATGGTAGCAGCTTCCCTGCGGGAGATACTCTCTTTGCCAAAATCGCATTATTAGGCGAAAGTAAGTTACAATTCAGTACCCTATCCTAAAGCTTGCTGTTAGGAGGGAATCTGCAGCTTGCAGTGAAAGCGCTTCCAGAGGGGAGTCTAATGAGGGCAAACATTTGATGGTAGCAGCTTCCCTGCGGGAGGTATTCTCTTTGCCAAAATCGCTTTATTAGGCGAAAGTAAGTTACAATTCAGTACCCTATCCTAAAGCTTGCTGTTAGGAGGGAATCTGCAGCTTGCAGTGAAAGCGCTTCCAGAGGGGAGTCTAATGAGGGCAAAGATCTGATGGTAGCAGCTTCCCTGCGGGAGATAGTCTCTTTGCCAAAATCGCATTATTAGGCGAAAGTAAGTTACAATTCAGTACCCTATCCTAAAGCTTGCTTTAGGAGGGAATCTGCAGCTTGCAGTGAAAGCGCTTCCAGAGGGGAGTCTAATGAGGGCAAACATTTGATGGTAGCAGCTTCCCTGCGGGAGATATTCTCTTTTCCAAAATCGCATTATTAGGCGAAAGTAAGTTACAATTCAGAACCCTATCCTAAAGCTTGCTGTTAGGAGGGAATCTGCAGCTTGCAGTGAAAGCGCTTCCAGAGGGGAGTCTAATGAGGGCAAATATTTGATGGTAGCAGCTTACCTGCGGGAGATATTCTCTTTGCCATTATCGCCTTATTAGCCGCAGTTAAGTTACAATTCAGTACCCTATCCTAAAGCTTGCTGTTAGAAGGGAATCTGCAGCTTGCAGTGAAAGCGCTTCCTGAGGGGAGTCTAATGAGGGCAAGCATTTGATGGTAGCAGCTTCCCTGCGGGAGATACTCTCTTTGCCAAAATCGCTTTATTAGGCGAAAGTAAGATACAATTCAGTACCCTATCCTAAAGCTTGCTGTTAGGAGGGAATCTGCAGCTTGCAGTGAAAGCGCTTCCAGAGGGGAGTCTAATGAGGGCAAGCATTTGATGGTAGCAGCTTCCCTGCGGGAGGTATTCTCTTTGCCAAAATCGCTTTATTAGGCGAAAGTAAGTTACAATTCAGTACCCTATCCTAAAGCTTGCTGTTAGGAGGGAATCTGCAGCTTGCAGTGAAAGCGCTTCCAGAGGGGAGTCTAATGAGGGAAAACATTTGATGGTAGCAGATTCCCTGCGGGAGATAGTCTCTTTGCCAAAATCGCATTATTAGGCGAAAGTAAGTTACAATTCAGTACCCTATCCTAAAGCTTGCTGTTAGGAGGGAATCTGCAGCTTGAAGTGAAAGCGCTTCCAGAGGGGAGTCTAATGAGGGCAAACATTTGATGGTAGCAGCTTCCCTGCGGGAGATAATCTCTTTGCCAAAATCGCATTATTAGGCGAAAGTAAGTTACAATTCAGTACCTTATCCTAAAGCTTGCTGTTAGGAGGGAATCTGCAGCTTGCAGTGAAAGCGCTTCCAGAGGGGAGTATAATGAGGGCAAACATTTGATGGTAGCAGCTTCCCTGCGGGAGATATTCTCTTTGCCAAAATCGCCTTATTAGCCGCAGTTAAGTTACAATTCAGTACCCTATCCTAAAGCTTGCTGTTAGGAGGGAATCTGCAGCTTGCAGTGAAAGCGCTTCCAGAGGGGAGTCTAATGAGGGCAAACATTTGATGGTAGCAGCTTCCCTGCGGGAGATAGTCTCTTTGCCAAAATCGCATTATTAGGCGAAAGTAAGTTACAATTCAGTACCCTATCCTAAAGCTTGCTGTTAGGAGGGAATCTTCAGCTTGCAGTGAAAGCACTTCCAGTCGGGAGTCTAATGAGGGCAAACATTTGATGGTAGCAGCTTCCCTGCGGGAGATAATCTCTTTGCCAAAATCGCATTATTAGGCGAAAGTAAGTTACAATTCAGTACCCTATCCTAAAGCTTGCTGTTAGGAGGGAATCTGCAGCTTGCAGTGAAAGCGCTTCCAGAGGGGAGTCTAATGAGGGAAAACATTTGATGGTAGCATCTTCCCTGCGGGAGATATTCTCTTTGCCAAAATCGCCTTATTAGCCGCAGTTAAGTTACAATTCAGTACCCTATCCTAAAGCTTGCTGTTAGGAGGGAATCTGCAGCTTGCAGTGAAAGCGCATCCAGAGGGGAGTCTAATGAGGGCTAAGATTTGATGGTAGCAGCTTCCCTGCGGGAGATAGTCTCTTTGCCAAAATCGCATAATTAGGCGAAAGTAAGTTACAATTCAGTACCCTATCCTAAAGCTTGCTGTTAGGAGGGAATCTGCAGCTTGCAGTGAAAGCGCTTCCAGAGGGGAGTCTAATGAGGGCAAACATTTGATGGTAGCCGCTTCCCTGCGGGAGATAATCTCTTTGCCAAAATCGCATTATTAGGCGAAAGTAAGTTACAATTCAGTACCTTATCCTAAAGCTTGCTGTTAGGAGGGAATCTGCAGCTTGCAGTGAAAGCGCTTCCAGAGGGGAGTCTAATGAGGGCAAGCATTTGATGGTAGCAGCTTCCCTGCGGGAGATATTCTCTTTGCCCAAATCGCCTTATTATCCGCAGTTAAGTTACAATTCAGTACCTTATCCTAAAGCTTGCTGTTAGGAGGGAATCTGCAGCTTGCAGTGAAAGCGCTTCCAGAGGGGAGTCTAATGAGGGCAAACATTTGATGGTAGCAGCTTCCCTGCGGGATATACTCTCTTTGCCAAAATCGCATTATTAGGCGAAAGTAAGTTACAATTCAGTACACTATCCTAAAGCTTGCTGTTAGGAGGGAATCTGCAGCTTGCAGTGAAAGCGCTTCCAGAGGGGAGTCTAATGAGGGCAAGCATTTGATGGTAGCTTCCCTGCGGGAGATACTCTCTTTGCCAAAATCGCTTTATTAGGCGAAAATAAGATACAATTCAGTACCCTATGCTAAAGCTTGCTGTTAGGAGGGAATCTGCAGCTTGCAGTGAAAGCGCTTCCAGAGGGGAGTCTAATGAGGGCAAGCATTTGATGGTAGCAGCTTCCCTACGGGAGATATTCTCTTTGCCATAATCGCCTTAGTAGCCGCAGTTAAGTTACAATTCAGTACACTGTCCTAAAGCTTGCTGTTAGGAGGGTATCTGCAGCTTGCAGTGAAAGCGCTTCCAGACGGGAGTCTAATGAGGGCAAACATTTGATGGTAGCAGCTTCCCTGCGGGAGATACTCTCTTTGCCAAAATCGCTTTATTAGGCGAAAGTAAGTTACAATTCAGGACCCTATCCTAAAGCTTGCTGTTAGGAGGGAATATGCTGCTTGCAGTGAAAGCGCTTCCACAGGGTAGTCTAATGAGGGCAAACATTTGATGGTAGCAGCTTCCCTGCGGGAGATAGTCTCTTTGCCAAAATCGCATTATTAGGCGAAAGTAAGTTACAATTCAGTACCCTATCCTAAAGCTTGCTGTTAGGAGGGAATCTGCAGCTTGCAGTGAAAGCGCTTCCAGAGGGGAGTCTAATGAGGGCAAACATTTGATGGTAGCAGCTTCCCTGCGGGAGATAGTCTCTTTGCCAAAATCGCATTATTAGGCGAAAGTAAGTTACAATTCAGTACCCTATCCTAAAGCTTGCTGTTAGGAGGGAATCTGCAGCTTGCAGTGAAAGCGCTTCCAGAGGGGAGTATAATGAGGGCAAACATATGATGGTAGCAGCTTCCCTGCGGGAGATATTCTCTTTGCCAAAATCGCCTTATTAGCCGCAGTTAAGTTACAATTCAGTACCCTATCCTAAAGCTTGCTGTTAGGAGGGAATCTGCAGCTTGCAGTGAAAGCGCTTCCAGAGGGGAGTCTAATGAGGGCAAATATTTGATGGTAGCAGCTTCCCTGCGGGAGATATTCTCTTTGCCATTATCGCCTTATTAGCCGCAGTTAAGTTACAATTCAGTACGCTCTCCTAAAGCTTGCTGTTAGGAGGGAATCTGCAGCTTGCAGTGAAAGCGCTTCCAGAGGGGAGTCTAATGAGGGCAAACATTTGATGGTAGCAGCTTCCCTGCGGGAGATACTCTCTTTGCCAAAATCGCATTATTAGGCGAAAGTAAGTTACAATTCAGTACCCTATCCTAAAGCTTGCTGTTAGGAGGGAATCTGCAGCTTGCAGTGAAAGCGCTTCCAGAGGGGAGTCTAATGAGGGCAAAGATTTGATGGTAGCAGCTTCCCTGCGGGAGATAGTCTCTTTGCCAAAATCGCATTATTAGGCGAAAGTAAGTTACAATTCAGTACCCTATCCTAAAGCTTGCTGTTAGGAGGGAATCTGCAGCTTGCAGTGAAAGCGCTTCCAGAGGGTAGTCTAACGAGGGCAAACATTTGATTGTAACAGCTTCCCTGCGGGAGATACTCTCTTTGCCAAAATCGCATTATTAGGCGAAAGTAAGTTACAATTCAGTACCCTATCCTAAAGCTTGCTGTTAGGAGGGAATCTGCAGCTTGCAGTGAAAGCGCTTCCAGAGGGGAGTCTAATGAGGGCAAACATTTGATGGTAGCAGCTTCCCTGCGGGAGATACTCTCTTTGCCATAATCGCATTATTAGGCGAAAGTAAGTTACAATTCAGTACCCTATCCTAAAGCTTGCTGTTAAGAGGGAATCTGCAGCTTGCAGTGAAAGCGCTTCCAGAGGGGAGTCTAATGAGGGAAAACATTTGATGGTAGCAGCTTCCCCGCGGGAGATATTCTCTTTGCCAAAATCGCATTATTAGCCGCAGTTAAGTTACAATTCAGTACCCTATCCTAAAGCTTGCTGTTAGGAGGGAATCTGCAGCTTGCAGTGAAAGCGCTTCCAGAGGGGAGTCTAATGAGGGCAAACATTTGATGGTAGCAGCTTCCCTGCGGGAGATAGTCTCTTTGCCAAAATCGCATTATTAGGCGAAAGTAAGTTACAATTCAGTACCCTATCCTAAAGCTTGCTGTTAGGAGGGAATCTGCAGCTTGCAGTGAAAGCGCTTCTAGAGGGGAGTCTAATGAGGGCAAACATTTGATGGTAGCAGCTTCCCTGCGGGAGATACTCTCTTTGCCAAAATCACATTATTAGCCGCAGTTAAGTTACAATTCAGTACCCTATCCTAAAGCTTGCTGTTAGGAGGGAATCTGCAGCTTGCAGTGAAAGCGCTTCCAGAGGGGAGTCTAATGAGGGCAAACATTTGATGGTAGCAGCTTCCCTGCGGGAGATACTCTCTTTGCCAAAATCGCATTATTAGGCGAAAGTAAGTTACAATTCAGTACCCTATCCTAAAGCTTGCTGTTAGGAGGGAATCTGCAGCTTGCAGTGAAAGCGCTTCCAGAGGGGAGTCTAACGAGGGCAAACATTTGATGGTAGCAGCTTCCCTGCGGGAGATACTCTCTTTGCCAAAATCGCATTATTAGGCGAAAGTAAGTTACAATTCAGTACCCTATCCTAAAGCTTGCTGTTAGGAGGGAATCTGCAGCTTGCAGTGAAAGCGCTTCCAGAGGGGAGTCTAATGAGGGCAAACATTTGATGGTAGCAGCTTCCCTGCGGGAGATACTCTCTTTGCCAAAATCGCCTTATTAGCCGCAGTTAAGTTACAATTCAGTACACTGTCCTACAGCTTGCTGTTAGGAGGGAATCTGCAGCTTGCAGTGAAAGCGCTTCCAGAGGGGAGTCTAATGAGGGCAAACATTTGATGGTAGCAGCTTCCCTGCGGGAGATACTCTCTTTGCCAAAATCGCATTATTAGGCGAAAGTAAGTTACAATTCAGTACCCTATCCTAAAGCTTGCTGTTAGGAGGGAATCTGCAGCTTGCAGTGAAAGCGCTTCCAGAGGGGAGTCTAATGAGGGCAAACATTTGATGTTAGCAGCTTCCCTGCGGGAGATACTCTCTTTGCCAAAATCGCATTATTAGGCGAAAGTAAGTTACAATTCAGTACCCTATCCTAAAGCTTGCTGTTAGGAGGGAATCTGCAGCTTGCAGTGAAAGCGCTTCCAGAGGGGAGTCTAACGAGGGCAAACATTTGATGGTAGCAGCTTCCCTGCGGGAGATACTCTCTTTGCCAAAATCGCATTATTAGGCGAAAGTAAGTTACAATTCAGTACCCTATCCTAAAGCTTGCTGTTAGGAGGGAATCTGCAGCTTGCAGTGAAAGCGCTTCCAGAGGGGAGTC
Organism: Phaenicophaeus curvirostris; assembly: GCF_032191515.1. Taxonomy (NCBI): domain Eukaryota; kingdom Metazoa; phylum Chordata; class Aves; order Cuculiformes; family Cuculidae; genus Phaenicophaeus; species Phaenicophaeus curvirostris. Next base: position 114,170 of record NW_027206915.1, on the reverse strand, counting down.
TAATGAGGGCAAGCATTTGATGGTAGTAGCTTCCCTGCGGGAGATATTCTCTTTGCCAAAATCGCCTTTTTAGCCGCAGTTAAGATACAATTCAATACACTGTCCTACAGCTTGCTGTTAGGAGGGAATCTGCAGCTTGCAGTGAAAGCGCTTCCAGAGGGGAGTCTAATGAGGGCAAACATTTGATGGTAGCAGCTTCCCTGCGGGAGATACTCTCTTTGCCATAATCGCATTATTAGGCGTAAGTAAGTTACAATTCAGTACCCTATCCTAAAGCTTGCTGTTAGGAGGGAATCTGCAGCTTGCAGTGAAAGCGTTTCCAGGGGGGAGTCTAATGAGGGCAAATATTTGATGGTAGCAGCTTCCCTGCGGGAGATATTCTCTTTGCCAAAATCGCCTTATTAGCCGCAGTTAAGTTACAATTCAGTACCCTATCCTAAAGCTTGCTGTTAGGAGGGAATCTGCAGCTTGCAGTGAAAGCGCTTCCAGAGGGGAGTCTAATGAGGGCAAACATTTGATGGTAGCAGCTTCCCTGCGGGAGATACTCTCTTTGCCAAAATCGCATTATTAGGCGAAAGTAAGTTACAATTCAGTACCCTATCCTAAAGCTTGCTGTTAGGAGGGAATCTGCAGCTTGCAGTGAAAGCGCTTCCAGAGGGGAGTCTAATGAGGGCAAACATTTGATGGTAGCAGCTTCCCTGCGGGAGATATTCTCTTTGCCATAATCGCCTTATTTGCGGCAGTTAAGATACAATTCAGTACACTATCCTAAAGCTTGCTGTTAGGAGGGAATCTGCAGCTTGCAGTGAAAGCGCTTCCAGAGGGGAGTCTAATGAGGGCAAACATTTGATGGTAGCAGCTTCCCTGCGGGAGATAGTCTCTTTGCCAATATCGCATTATTAGGCGAAAGTAAGATACAATTCAGTACCCTATCCTAAAGCTTGCTGTTAGGAGGGAATCTGCAGCTTGCAGTGAAAGAGCTTCCAGAGGGGAGTCTAATGAGGGCAAACATTTGATTGTAACAGCTTCCCTGGGGGAGATAGTATCTTTGCTAAAATCGCCTTATTAGCCGCAGTTAAGTTACAATTCAGTACCCTATCCTAAAGCTTGCTGTTAGGAGGGAATCTGCAGCTTGCAGTGAAAGCGCTTCCAGAGGGGAGTCTAATGAGGGCAAGCATTTGATGGTAGCAGCTTCCCTGCGGGAGATACTCTCTTTGCCACAATCGCCTTATTAGCCGCAGTTAAGTTACAATTCAGTACCCTATCCTAAAGCTTGCTGTTAGGAGGGAATCTGCAGCTTGCAGTGAAAGCGCTTCCAGAGGGGAGTCTAATGAGGGCAAACATTTGATGGTAGCAGCTTCCCTGCGGGAGATACTCTCTTTGCCAAAATCGCATTATTAGGCGAAAGTAAGTTACAATTCAGTACCCTATCCTAAAGCTTGCTGTTAGGAGGGAATCTGTAGCTTGCAGTGAAAGCGCTTCCAGAGGGGAGTCTAACGAGGGCAAATATTTGATGGTAGCAGCTTCCCTGCGGGAGATACTCTCTTTGCCAAAATCGCATTATTAGGCGAAAGTAAGTTACAATTCAGTACCCTATCCTAAAGCTTGCTGTTAGGAGGGAATCTGCAGCTTGCAGTGAAAGCGCTTCCAGAGGGGAGTCTAATGAGGGCAAATATTTGATGGTAGCAGCTTCCCTGCGGGAGATACTCTCTTTGCCAAAATCGCTTTATTAGGCGAAAGTAAGTTACAATTCAGGACACTATCCTAAAGCTTGCTGTTAGGAGGGAATCTGCAGCTTGCAGTGAAAGCGCTTCCAGAGGGGAGTCTAACGAGGGCAAACATTTGATGGTAGCAGCTTCCCTGCGGGAGATAGTCTCTTTGCCAAAATCGCATTATTAGGCGAAAGTAAGTTACAATTCAGTACCCTATCCTAAAGCTTGCTGTTAGGAGGGAATCTGCAGCTTGCAGTGAAAGCGCTTCCAGAGGGGAGTCTATCGAGGGCAAACATTTGATGGTAGCAGCTTCCCTGCGGGAGATACTCTCTTTGCCAAAATCGCATTATTAGGCGAAAGTAAGTTACAATTCAGTACCCTATCCTAAAGCTTGCTGTTAGGAGGGAATCTGCAGCTTGCAGTGAAAGCGCTTCCAGAGGGGAGTCTAATGAGGGCAAATATTTGATGGTAGCAGCTTCCCTGCGGGAGATACTCTCTTTGTCAAAATCGCTTTATTAGGTGAAAGTAAGTTACAATTCAGTACCCTATCCTAAAGCTTGCTGTTAGGAGGGAATCTGCAGCTTGCAGTGAAAGCGCTTCCAGAGGGGAGTCTAATGAGGGCAAACATTTGATGGTAGCAGCTTCCCTGCGGGAGATATTCTCTTTGCCATAATCGCATTATTAGGCGAAAGTAAGTTACAATTCAGTACCCTATCCTAAAGCTTGCTGTTAGGAGGGAATCTGCAGCTTGCAGTGAAAGAGCTTCCAGAGGGGAGTCTATCGAGGGCAAACATTTGATGGTAGCAGCTTCCCTGCGGGAGATACTCTCTTTGCCAAAATCGCCTTATTAGCCGCAGTTAAGTTACAATTCAGTACCCTATCCTAAAGCTTGCTGTTAGGAGGGAATCTGCAGCTTGCAGTGAAAGCGCTTCCAGAGGGGAGTCTAATGAGGGCAAACATTTGATGGTAGCAGCTTCCCTGCGGGAGATACTCTCTTTGCCAAAATCGCCTTATTAGCCGCAGTTAAGTTACAATTCAGTACCCTATCCTAAAGCTTGCTGTTAGGAGGGAATCTGCAGCTTGCAGTGAAAGCTCTTCCAGAGGGGAGTCTAACGAGGGCAAATATTTGATGGTAGCAGCTTCCCTGCGGGAGATATTCTCTTTGCCATAATCGCCTTATTAGCCGCAGTTAAGTTACAATTCAGAACCCTAAGCTAAAGCTTGCTGTTAGGAGGGAATCTGCAGCTTGCAGTGAAAGCGCTTCCAGAGGGGAGTCTAACGAGGGCAAACATTTGATGGTAGCAGCTTCCCTGCGGGAGATATTCTCTTTGCCAATATCGCTTTATTAGGCGAAAGTAAGATACAATTCAGTACCCTATCCTAAAGCTTGCTGTTAGGAGGGAATCTGCAGCTTGCAGTGAAAGCGCTTCCAGAGGGGAGTCTAATGAGGGCAAACATTTGATGGTAGCAGCTTCCCTGCAGGAGATATTCTCTTTGCCAATATCGCTTTATTAGGCGAAAGTAAGATACAATTCAGTACCCTATCCTAAAGCTTGCTGTTAGGAGGGAATCTGCAGCTTGCAGTGAAAGCAATTCAAGAGGGGAGTCTAATGAGGGCAAACATTTGATGGTAGCAGCTTCCCTGCGGGAGATACTCTCTTTGCCAAAATCGCCTTATTAGCCGCAGTTAAGTTACAATTCAGTACCCTATCCTAAAGCTTGCTGTTAGGAGGGAATCTGCAGCTTGCAGTGAAAGCGCTTCCAGAGGGGAGTCTAATGAGGGCAAACATTTGATGGTAGCAGCTTCCCTGCGGGAGATAGTCTATTTTCCAAAATCGCATTACTGGGCCAAAGTAAGTTACAATTCAGTACCCTATCCTAAAGCTTGCTGTTAGGAGGGAATCTGCAGCTTGCAGTGAAAGCTCTTCCAGAGGGGAGTCTAACGAGGGCAAATATTTGATGGTAGCAGCTTCCCTGCGGGAGATATTCTCTTTGCCATAATCGCCTTATTAGCCGCAGTTAAGTTACAATTCAGAACCCTAAGCTAAAGCTTGCTGTTAGGAGGGAATCTGCAGCTTGCAGTGAAAGCGCTTCCAGAGGGGAGTCTAACGAGGGCAAACATTTGATGGTAGCAGCTTCCCTGCGGGAGATACTCTCTTTGCCAAAATCGCATTATTAGGCGAAAGTAAGTTACAATTCAGTACACTATCCTAAAGCTTGCTGTTAGGAGGGAATCTGCAGCTTGCAGTGAAAGCGCTTCCAGAGGGGAGTCTAATGAGGGCAAACATTTGATGGTAGCAGCTTCCCTGCGGGAGATACTCTCTTTGCCAAAATCGCATTATTAGGCGAAAGTAAGTTACAATTCAGTACCCTATCCTAAAGCTTGCTGTTAGGAGGGAATCTGCAGCTTGCAGTGAAAGCGCTTCCAGAGGTGAGTCTAATGAGGGCAAACATTTGATGGTAGCAGCTTCCCTGCGGGAGATATTCTCTTTGCCAAAATCGCATTATTAGGCGAAAGTAAGTTACAATTCAGTACCCTATCCTAAAGCTTGCTGTTAGGAGGGAATCTGCAGCTTGCAGTGAATGCGTTTCCAGAGGGGAGTCTAAGGAGGGCAAGCGTTTGATGGTAACAGCTTCCCTGCGGGAGATACTCTCTTTGCCAAAATCGCATTATTAGGCGAAAGTAAGTTACAATTCAGTACCCTATCCTAAAGCTTGCTGTTAGGAGGGAATCTGCAGCTTGCAGTGAAAGCGCTTCCAGAGGGGAGTCTAATGAGGGCAAACATTTGATGGTAACAGCTTCCCTGCGGAAGATATTCTCTTTGCTAAAATCGCCTTATTAGCCGCACTTAAGTTACAATTCAGTACCCTATCCTAAAGCTTGCTGTTAGGAGGGAATCTGCAGCTTGCAGTGAAAGCGCTTCCAGAGGGGAGTGTAATGAGGGCAAAGATTTGATGGTAGCAGCTTCCCTGCGGGAGATACTCTCTTTGCCAAAATCGCATTATTAGGCGAAAGTAAGTTACAATTCTGTACCCTATCCTAAAGCTTGATGTTAGGAGGGAATCTGGAGCTTGCAGTGAAAGCACTTCCAGAGGGGAGTCTAATGAGGGCAAACATTTGATGGTAGCAGCTTCCCTGCGGGAGATACTCTCTTTGCCAATATCGCTTTATTAGGCGAAAGTAAGTTACAATTCAGGACCCTATCCTAAAGCTTGCTGTTAGGAGGGAATCTGCAGCTTGCAGTGAAAGCGCTTCCAGAGGGGAGTCTAATGAGGGCAAACGTTTGATGGTAACAGCTTCCCTGCGGGAGATACTCTCTTTGCCAAAATCGCATTATTAGGCGAAAGTAAGTTACAATTCAGTACCCTATCCTAAAGCTTGCTGTTAGGAGGGAATCTGCAGCTTGCAGTGAAAGCGCTTCCAGAGGGGAGTCTAATGAGGGCAAACACTTGGTGGCAGCAGCTTCCCTGCGAGTTATAGTCTCTTTGCCAAAATCGCATTATTAGGCGAAAGTAAGTTACAATTCAGTACCCTATCCTAAAGCTTGCTGTTAGGAGGGAATCTGCAGCTTGCAGTGAAAGCGCTTCCAGAGGGGAGTCTAAGGAGGGCAAACATTTGATGGTAGCAGCTTCCCTGCGTGAGATATTCTCTTTGCCAAAATCGCATTATTAGACGCAGTTAAGATACAATTCAGTACCCTATCCTAAAGCTTGCTGTTAGGAGGGAATCTGCAGCTTGCAGTGAAAGCGCTTCCAGAGGGGAGTCTAATGAGGGCAAACATTTGATGGTAGCAGCTTGCCTGCGGGAGATAATCTCTTTGCCAAAATCGCATTATTAGGCGAAAGTAAGATACAATTAAGAACCCTATCCTAAAGCTTGCTGTTAGGAGGGAATCTGCAGTTTGCAGTGAAAGCGCTTCCAGAGGGGAGTCTAACGAGGGCAAACATTTGATGGTAGCAGCTTCCCTGCGGGAGATAGTCTCTTTGCCAAAATCGCATTATTAGGCGAAAGTAAGTTACAATTCAGTACCCTATCCTAAAGCTTGCTGTTAGGAGGGAATCTGCAGCTTGCAGTGAAAGCGCTTCCAGAGGGGAGTGTAATGAGGGCAAAGATTTGATGGTAGCAGCTTCCCTGCGGGAGATACTCTCTTTGCCAAAATCGCATTATTAGGCGAAAGTAAGTTACAATTCAGTACCCTATCCTAAAGCTTGCTGTTAGGAGGGAATCTGCAGCTTGCAGTGAAAGCGCTTCCAGAGGGGAGTCTAATGAAGGCAAACATTTGATGGTAGCAGCTTCCCTGTGGGAGATACTCTCTTTGCTAAAATCGCATTATTAGGCGAAAGTAAGATACAATTCAGTACCCTATCCTAAAGCTTGCTGTTAGGAGGGAATCTGCAGCTTGCAGTGAAAGCACTTCCAGAGGGGAGTCTAATGAGGGCAAACGTTTGATGGTAACAGCTTCCCTGCGGGAGATACTCTCTTTGCCAAAATCGCATTATTAGGCGAAAGTAAGTTACAATTCAGTACCCTATCCTAAAGCTTGCTGTTAGGAGGGAATCTGCAGCTTGCAGTGAAAGCGCTTCCAGAGGGGAGTCTAATGAGGGCAAACACTTGGTGGCAGCAGCTTCCCTGCGAGTTATAGTCTCTTTGCCAAAATCGCTTTATTAGGCGAAAGTAAGTTACAATTCAGTACCCTATCCTAAAGCTTGCTGTTAGGAGGGAATCTGCAGCTTGCAGTGAAAGCGCTTCCAGAGGGGAGTCTAATGAGGGCAAACATTTGATGGTAGCAGCTTCCCTGCGGGAGATATTCTCTTTGCCAAAATCGCATTATTAGACGCAGTTAAGATACAATTCAGTACCCTTTCCTAAAGCTTGCTGTTAGGAGGGAATCTGCAGCTTGCAGTGAAAGCGCTTCCAGAGGGGAGTCTAATGAGGGCAAACATTTGATGGTAGCAGCTTCCCTGCGGGAGATATTCTCTTTGCAAAATCGCATTATTAGGCGAAAGTAAGATACAATTAAGAACCCTATCCTAAAGCTTGCTGTTAGGAGGGAATCTGCAGCTTGCAGTGAAAGCGCTTCCAGAGGGGAGTCTAACGAGGGCAAACATTTGATGGTAGCAGCTTCCCTGCGGGAGATAGTCTCTTTGCCATAATCGCATTATTAGGCGAAAGTAAGTTACAATTCAGTACCCTATCCTAAAGCTTGCTGTTAGGAGGGAATCTGCAGCTTGCAGTGAAAGCGCTTCCAGAGGGGAGTCTAATGAGGGCAAACATTTGATGGTAGCAGCTTCCCTGCGGGAGATACTCTCTTTGCCAAAATTGCATTATTAGGCGAAAGTAAGTTACAATTCAGTACACTATCCTAAAGATTGCTGTTAGGAGGGAATCTGCAGCTTGCAGTGAAAGCGCTTCCAGAGGGGAGTCTAATGAGGGCAAACGTTTGATGGTAACAGCTTCCCTGCGGGAGATACTCTCTTTGCCAATATCGCATTATTAGGCGAAAGTAAGTTACAATTCAGTACCCTATCCTAAAGCTTGCTGTTAGGAGGGAATCTGCAGCTTGCAGTGAAAGCGCTTCCAGAGGGGAGTCTAATGAGGGCAAACACTTGGCGGCAGCAGCTTCCCTGCGAGTTATAGTCTCTTTGCCAAAATCGCATTATTAGGCGAAAGTAAGTTACAATTCAGTACCCTATCCTAAAGCTTGCTGTTAGGAGGGAATCTGCAGCTTGCAGTGAAAGCGCTTCCAGAGGGGAGTCTAACGAGGGCAAACATTTGATGGTAGCAGCTTCCCTGTGGGAGATACTCTCTTTGCCAAAATCGCATTATTAGGCGAAAGTAAGATACAATTCAGTACCCTATCCTAAAGCTTGCTGTTAGGAGGGAATCTGCAGCTTGCAGTGAAAGCTCTTCCAGAGGGGAGTCTAATGAGGGCAAACATTTCATGGTAGCAGCTTCCCTGCGGGAGATACTCTCTTTGTCAAAATCGCATTATTAGGCGAAAGTAAGTTACAATTCAGTACCCTATCCTAAAGCTTGCTGTTAGGAGGGAATCTGCAGCTTGCAGTGAAAGCGCTTCCAGAGGGGAGTCTAATGAGGGCAAACGTTTGATGGTAACAGCTTCCCTGCGGGAGATACTCTCTTTGCCAAAATCGCATTATTAGGCGAAAGTAAGTTACAATTCAGTACCCTATCCTAAAGCTTGCTGTTAGGAGGGAATCTGCAGCTTGCAGTGAAAGCGCTTCCAGAGGGGAGTCTAATGAGGGCAAACACTTGGTGGCAGCAGCTTCCCTGCGAGTTATAGTCTCTTTGCCAAAATCGCATTATTAGGCGAAAGTAAGTTACAATTCAGTACCCTATCCTAAAGCTTGCTGTTAGGAGGGAATCTGCAGCTTGCAGTGAAAGCGTTTCCAGAGGGGAGTCTAATGAGGGCAAGCGTTTGATGGTAACAGCTTCCCTGCGGAAGATATTCTCTTTGCTAAAATCGCCTTATTAGCCGCACTTAAGTTACAATTCAGTACCCTATCCTAAAGCTTGCTGTTAGGAGGGAATCTGCAGCTTGCAGTGAAAGCGCTTCCAGAGGGGAGTCTAACGAGGGCAAACATTTGATGGTAGCAGCTTCCCTGCGGGATATACTCTCTTTGCCAAAATCGCATTATTAGGCGAAAGTAAGTTACAATTCAGTACCCTATCCTAAAGCTTGCTGTTAGGAGGGAATCTGCAGCTTGCAGTGAAAGCGCTTCCAGAGGGGAGTCTAATGAGGGCAAACGTTTGATGGTAACAGCTTCCCTGCGGGAGATACTCTCTTTGCCAATATCGCATTATTAGGCGAAAGTAAGTTACAATTCAGTACCCTATCCTAAAGCTTGCTGTTAGGAGGGAATCTGCAGCTTGCAGTGAAAGCGCTTCCAGAGGGGAGTCTAATGAGGGCAAACACTTGGTGGCAGCAGCTTCCCTGCGAGTTATAGTCTCTTTGCCAAAATCGCATTATTAGGCGAAAGTAAGTTACAATTCAGTAGCCTATCCTAAAGCTTGCTGTTAGGAGGGAATCTGCAGCTTGCAGTGAAAGCGCTTCCAGAGGGGAGTCTAACGAGGGCAAACATTTGATGGTAGCAGCTTCCCTGCGGGAGATACTCTCTTTGCAAAAATCGCATTATTAGGCGAAAGTAAGATACAATTCAGTACCCTATCCTAAAGCTTGCTGTTAGGAGGGAATCTGCAGCTTGCAGTGAAAGCTCTTCCAGAGGGGAGTCTAATGAGGGCAAACATTTGATGGTAGCAGCTTCCCTGCGGGAGATACTCTCTTTGTCAAAATCGCATTATTAGGCGAAAGTAAGTTACAATTCAGTACCCTATCCTAAAGCTTGCTGTTAGGAGGGAATCTGCAGCTTGCAGTGAAAGCGCTTCCAGAGGGGAGTCTAATGAGGGCAAACACTTGGTGGCAGCAGCTTCCCTGCGAGTTATAGTCTCTTTGCCAAAATCGCATTATTAGGCGAAAGTAAGTTACAATTCAGTACCCTATCCTAAAGCTTGCTGTTAGGAGGGAATCTTCAGCTTGCAGTGAAAGCGTTTCCAGAGGGGAGTCTAATGAGGGCAAGCGTTTGATGGTAACAGCTTCCCTGCGGAAGATATTCTCTTTGCTAAAATCGCCTTATTAGCCGCACTTAAGTTACAATTCAGTACCCTATCCTAAAGCTTGCTGTTAGGAGGGAATCTGCAGCTTGCAGTGAAAGCGCTTCCAGAGGGGAGTCTAATGAGGGCAAACATTTGATGGTAGCAGCTTCCATGCGGGAGATAGTCTCTTTGCCAAAATCGCATTATTAGGCGAAAGTAAGTTACAATTCAGTACCCTAAGCTAAAGCTTGCTGTTAGGAGGGAATCTGCAGCTTGCAGTGAAAGCGCTTCCAGAGGGGAGTCTATCGAGGGCAAACATTTGATGGTAGCAGCTTCCCTGTGGGAGATAGTCTCTTTGCCAAAATCGCATTATTAGGCGAAAGTAAGTTACAATTCAGTACCCTATCCTAAAGCTTGCTGTTAGGAGGGAATCTGCAGCTTGCAGTGAAAGCGCTTCCAGAGGGGAGTCTAATGAGGGCAAACATTTGATGGTAGCAGCTTCCCTGCGGGAGATACTCTCTTTGCCAAAATCGCATTATTAGGCGAAAGTAAGTTACAATTCAGTACCCTATCCTAAAGCTTGCTGTTAGGAGGGAATCTGCAGCTTGCAGTGAAAGCGCTTCCAGAGGGGAGTCTAATGAGGGCAAACGTTTGATGGTAACAGCTTCCCTGCGGGAGATACTCTCTTTGCCAAAATCGCATTATTAGGCGAAAGTAAGTTACAATTCAGTACCCTATCCTAAAGCTTGCTGTTAGGAGGGAATCTGCAGCTTGCAGTGAAAGCGCTTCCAGAGGGGAGTCTAATGAGGGCAAACACTTGGTGGCAGCAGCTTCCCTGCGAGTTATAGTCTCTTTGCCAAAATCGCATTATTAGGCGAAAGTAAGTTACAATTCAGTACCCTATCCTAAAGCTTGCTGTTAGGAGGGAATCTGCAGCTTGCAGTGTAAGCGCTTCCAGAGGGGAGTCTAACGAGGGCAAACATTTGATGGTAGCAGCTTCCCTGTGGGAGATACTCTCTTTGCCAAAATCGCATTATTAGGCGAAAGTAAGATACATTCAGTACCCTATCCTAAAGCTTGCTGTTAGGAGGGAATCTGCAGCTTGCAGTGAAAGCGCTTCCAGAGGGGAGTCTAATGAGGGCAAACATTTGATGGTAGCAGCTTCCCTGCGGGAGATACTCTCTTTGCCAAAATCGCATTATTAGGCGAAAGTAAGTTACAATTCAATACCCTATCCTAAAGCTTGCTGTTAGGAGGGAATCTGCAGCTTGCAGTGAAAGCGCTTCCAGAGGGGAGTCTAATGAGGGCAAACGTTTGATGGTAACAGCTTCCCTGCGGGAGATACTCTCTTTGCCAAAATCGCATTATTAGGCGAAAGTAAGTTACAATTCAGTACCCTATCCTAAAGCTTGCTGTTAGGAGGGAATCTGCAGCTTGCAGTGAAAGCGCTTCCAGAGGGGAGTCTAATGAGGGCGAACACTTGGTGGCAGCAGCTTCCCTGCGAGTTATAGTCTCTTTGCCAAAATCGCATTATTAGGCGAAAGTAAGTTACAATTCAGTACCCTATCCTAAAGCTTGCTGTTAGGAGGGAATCTGCAGCTTGCAGTGAAAGCGTTTCCAGAGGGGAGTCTAATGAGGGCAAGCGTTTGATGGTAACAGCTTCCCTGCGGGAGATACTCCCTTTGCCAAAATCGCATTATTAGGCGAAAGTAAGTTACAATTCAGTACCCTATCCTAAAGCTTGCTGTTAGGAGGGAATCTGCAGCTTGCAGTGAAAGCGCTTCCAGAGGGGAGTCTAATGAGGGCAAACATTTGATGGTAACAGCTTCCCTGCGGAAGATATTCTCTTTGCTAAAATCGCCTTATTAGCCGCACTTAAGTTACAATTCATTACCCTATCCTAAAGCTTGCTGTTAGGAGGGAATCTGCAGCTTGCAGTGAAAGCGCTTCCAGAGGGGAGTCTAACGAGGGCAAACATTTGATGGTAGCAGCTTCCCTGCGGGAGATATTCTCTTTGCCATAATCTCCTTATGAGCCACAGTTAAGTTACAATTCAGTACCCTAAGCTAAAGCTTGCTGTTAGGAGGGAATCTGCAGCTTGCAGTGAAAGCGCTTCCAGAGGGGAGTGTAATGAGGGCAAAGATTTGATGGTAGCAGCTTCCCTGCGGGAGATACTCTCTTTGCCAAAATCGCATTATTAGGCGAAAGTAAGTTACAATTCTGTACCCTATCCTAAAGCTTGCTGTTAGGAGGGAATCTGCAGCTTGCAGTGAAAGCGCTTCCAGAGGGGAGTCTAATGAGGGCAAACACTTGGTGGCAGCAGCTTCCCTGCGAGTTATAGTCTCTTTGCCAAAATCGCATTATTAGGCGAAAGTAAGTTACAATTCAGTACCCTATCCTAAAGCTTGCTGTTAGGAGGGAATCTGCAGCTTGCAGTGAAAGCGCTTCCAGAGGGGAGTCTAAGGAGGGCAAACATTTGATGGTAGCAGCTTCCCTGCGGGAGATATTCTCTTTGCCAAAATCGCATTATTAGACGCAGTTAAGATACAATTCAGTACCCTATCCTAAAGCTTGCTGTTAGGAGGGAATCTGCAGCTTGCAGTGAAAGCGCTTCCAGAGGGGAGTCTAATGAGGGCAAACATTTGATGGTAGCAGCTTCCCTGCGGGAGATATTCTCTTTGCCAAAATCGCATTATTAGGCGAAAGTAAGATACAATTAAGAACACTATCCTAAAGCTTGCTGTTAGGAGGGAATCTGCAGCTTGCAGTGAAAGCGCTTCCAGAGGGGAGTCTAACGAGGGCAAACATTTGATGGTAGCAGCTTCCCTGCGGGAGATAGTCTCTTTGCCAAAATCGCCTTATTAGCCGCAGTTAAGTTACAATTCAGTACCCTATCCTAAAGCTTGCTGTTAGGAGGGAATCTGCAGCTTGCAGTGAAAGCGCTTCCAGAGGGGAGTCTAATGAGGGCAAACATTTGATGGTAGCAGCTTCCCTGCGGGAGATACTCTCTTTGCCAAAATCGCATTATTAGGCGAAAGTAAGTTACAATTCAGTACCCTATCCTAAAGCTTGCTGTTAGGAGGGAATCTGCAGCTTGCAGTGAAAGCGCTTCCAGAGGGGAGTCTAATGAGGGCAAACGTTTGATGGTAACAGCTTCCCTGCGGGAGATACTCTCTTTGCCAATATCGCATTATTAGGCGAAAGTAAGTTACAATTCAGTACCCTATCCTAAAGCTTGCTGTTAGGAGGGAATCTGCAGCTTGCAGTGAAAGCGCTTCCAGAGGGGAGTCTAATGAGGGCAAACACTTGGTGGCAGCAGCTTCCCTGCGAGTTATAGTCTCTTTGCCAAAATCGCATTATTAGGCGAAAGTAAGATACAATTCAGTACCCTATCCTAAAGCTTGCTGTTAGGAGGGAATCTGCAGCTTGCAGTGAAAGCGCTTCCAGAGGGGAGTCTAATGAGGGCAAACATTTGATGGTAGCAGCTTCCCTGCGGGAGATAGTCTATTTTCCAAAATCGCATTACTGGGCCAAAGTAAGTTACAATTCAGTACCCTATCCTAAAGCTTGCTGTTAGGAGGGAATCTGCAGCTTGCAGTGAAAGCTCTTCCAGAGGGGAGTCTAACGAGGGCAAATATTTGATGGTAGCAGCTTCCCTGCGGGAGATATTCTCTTTGCCATAATCGCCTTATTAGCCGCAGTTAAGTTACAATTCAGTACCCTATCCTAAAGCTTGCTGTTAGGAGGGAATCTGCAGCTTGCAGTGAAAGCGCTTCCAGAGGGGAGTCTAATGAGGGCAAACATTTGATGGTAGCAGCTTCCCTGCGGGAGATACTCTCTTTGTCAGAATCGCATTATTAGGCGAAAGTAAGTTACAATTCAGTACCCTATCCTAAAGCTTGCTGTTAGGAGGGAATCTGCAGCTTGCAGTGAAAGCGCTTCCAGAGGGGAGTCTAATGAGGGCAAACATTTGATGGTAGCAGCTTCCATGCGGGAGATATTCTCTTTGCCAAAATCGCATTATTAGGCGAAAGTAAGTTACAATTCAGTACCCTATCCTAAAGCTTGCTGTTAGGAGGGAATCTGCAGCTTGCAGTGAAAGCGCTTCCAGAGGGGAGTCTAATGAGGGCAAACATTTGATGGTAGCAGCTTCCATGCGGGAGATAGTCTCTTTGCCAAAATCGCATTATTAGGCGAAAGTAAGTTACAATTCAGTACCCTAAGCTAAAGCTTGCTGTTAGGAGGGAATCTGCAGCTTGCAGTGAAAGCGCTTCCAGAGGGGAGTCTATCGAGGGCAAACATTTGATGGTAGCAGCTTCCCTGCGGGAGATAGTCTCTTTGCCAAAATCGCATTATTAGGCGAAAGTAAGTTACAATTCAGTACCCTATCCTAAAGCTTGCTGTTAGGAGGGAATCTGCAGCTTGCAGTGAAAGCGCTTCCAGAGGGGAGTCTAATGAGGGCAAACATTTGATGGTAGCAGCTTCCATGCGGGAGATAGTCTCTTTGCCAAATTCGCATTATTAGGCGAAAGTAAGTTACAATTCAGTACCCTAAGCTAAAGCTTGCTGTTAGGAGGGAATCTGCAGCTTGCAGTGAAAGCGCTTCCAGAGGGGAGTCTATCGAGGGCAAACATTTGATGGTAGCAGCTTCCCTGCGGGAGATAGTCTCTTTGCCAAAATCGCATTATTAGGCGAAAGTAAGTTACAATTCAGTACCCTATCCTAAAGCTTGCTGTTAGGAGGGAATCTGCAGCTTGCAGTGAAAGCGCTTCCAGAGGGGAGTCTAATGAGGGCAAACACTTGGTGGCAGCAGCTTCCCTGCGAGTTATAGTCTCTTTGCCAAAATCGCATTATTAGGCGAAAGTAAGTTACAATTCAGTACCCTATCCTAAAGCTTGCTGTTAGGAGGGAATCTGCAGCTTGCAGTGAAAGCGCTTCCAGAGGGGAGTCTAACGAGGGCAAACATTTGATGGTAGCAGCTTCCCTGTGGGAGATACTCTCTTTGCCAAAATCGCTTTATTAGGCGAAAGTAAGATACATTCAGTACCCTATCCTAAAGCTTGCTGTTAGGAGGGAATCTGCAGCTTGCAGTGAAAGCGCTTCCAGAGGGGAGTCTAATGAGGGCAAACACTTGGTGGCAGCAGCTTCCCTGCGAGTTATAGTCTCTTTGCCAAAATCGCATTATTAGGCGAAAGTAAGTTACAATTCAGTACCCTATCCTAAAGCTTGCTGTTAGGAGGGAATCTGCAGCTTGCAGTGAAAGCGTTTCCAGAGGGGAGTCTAATGAGGGCAAGCGTTTGATGGTAACAGCTTCCCTGCGGGAGATACTCCCTTTGCCAAAATCGCATTATTAGGCGAAAGTAAGTTACAATTCAGTACACTATCCTAAAGCTTGCTGTTAGGAGGGAATCTGCAGCTTGCAGTGAAAGCGCTTCCAGAGGGGAGTCTAATGAGGGCAAACATTTGATGGTAACAGCTTCCCTGCGGAAGATATTCTCTTTGCTAAAATCGCCTTATTAGCCGCACTTAAGTTACAATTCAGTACCCTATCCTAAAGCTTGCTGTTAGGAGGGAATCTGCAGCTTGCAGTGAAAGCGCTTCCAGAGGGGAGTCTAACGAGGGCAAACATTTGATGGTAGCAGCTTCCCTGCGGGAGATATTCTCTTTGCCATAATCTCCTTATGAGCCGCAGTTAAGTTACAATTCAGTACCCTAAGCTAAAGCTTGCTGTTAGGAGGGAATCTGCAGCTTGCAGTGAAAGCGCTTCCAGAGGGGAGTCTAATGAGGGCAAACATTTGATGGTAGCAGCTTCCCTGCGGGAGATAGTCTCTTTGCCAAAATCGCATTATTAGGCGAAAGTAAGTTACAATTCAGGACCCTATCCTAAAGCTTGCTGTTAGGAGGGAATCTGCAGCTTGCAGTGAAAGCGCTTCCAGAGGGCAGTCTAATGAGGGCAAACATTTGATGGTAGCAGCTTCCCTGCGGGAGATACTCTCTTTGCCAAAATCGCATTATTAGGCGAAAGTAAGTTACAATTCAGGACCCTATCATAAAGCTTGCTGTTAGGAGGGAATCTGCAGCTTGCAGTGAAAGCGCTTCCACAGGGTAGTCTAATGAGGGCAAACATTTGATGGTAGCAGCTTCCCTGCGGGAGATAGTCTCTTTTCCAAAATATCATTATTAGTCGAAAGTAAGTTACAATTCAGTACCCTATCCTAAAGCTTGCTGTTAGGAGGGAATCTGCAGCTTGCAGTGAAAGCGCTTCCAGAGGGGAGTCTAATGAGGGCAAACATTTGATGGTAGCAGCTTCCCTGCGGGAGATAGTCTCTTTGCCAAAATCGCATTATTAGGCGAAAGTAAGTTACAATTCAGTACCCTATCCTAAAGCTTGCTGTTAGGACGGAATCTGCAGCTTGCAGTGAAAGCGCTTCCAGAGGGGAGTCTAACGAGGGCAAACATTTGATGGTAGCAGCTTCCCTGCGGGAGATACTCTCTTTGCCAAAATCGCATTATTAGGCGAAAGTAAGTTACAATTCAGTACCCTATCCTAAAGCTTGCTGTTAGGAGGGAATCTGCAGCTTGCAGTGAAAGCGCTTCCAGAGGGGAGTCTAATGAGGGCAAATATTTGATGGTAGCAGCTTCCCTGCGGGAGATATTCTCTTTGCCATAATCGCCTTATTAGCCGCAGTTAAGATACAATTCAGGACCCTATCCTAAAGCTTGCTGTTAGGAGGGAATCTGCAGCTTGCAGTGAAAGCGCTTCCAGAGGGGAGTCTAATGAGGGCAAACATTTGATGGTAGCAGCTTCCCTGCGGGAGATACTCTCTTTGCCAAAATCGCCTTATTAGACGCAGTTAAGTTACAATTCAGTACAGTGTCCTACAGCTTGCTGTTAGGAGGGAATCTGCAGCTTGCAGTGAAAGCGCTTCCAGAGGGGAGTCTAATGAGGGCAAACATTTGATGGTAGCAGCTTCCCTGTTGGAGATAGTCTCTTTGTCAAAATCGCATTATTAGGCGAAAGTAAGTTACAATTCAGTACCCTATCCTAAAGCTTGCTGTTAGGAGGGAATCTGCAGCTTGCAGTGAAAGCGCTTCCAGAGGGGAGTCTAACGAGGGCAAAGATTTGATGGTAGCAGGTTCCCTGCGGGAGATACTCTCTTTGCCAAAATCGCATTACTAGGCGAAAGTAAGTTACAATTCAGTACTCTATCCTAAAGCTTGCTGTTAGGAGGGAATCTGCAGCTTGCAGTGAAAGCGCTTCCAGAGGGGAGTCTAATGAGGGCAAATATTTGATGGTAGCAGCTTCCCTGCGGGAGATATTCTCTTTGCCAAAATCGCCTTATTAGCCGCAGTTAAGTTACAATTCAGTACCCTATCCTAAAGCTTGCTGTTAGGAGGGAATCTGCAGCTTGCACTGAAAGCGCTTCCAGAGGGGAGTCTAATGAGGGCAAACACTTGGTGGCAGCAGCTTCCCTGCGAGTTATAGTCTCTTTGCCAAAATCGCATTATTAGGCGAAAGTAAGTTACAATTCAGTACCCTATCCTAAAGCTTGCTGTTAGGAGGGAATCTGCAGCTTGCAGTGAAAGCGCTTCCAGAGGGGAGTCTAACGAGGGCAAACATTTGATGGTAGCAGCTTCCCTGCGGGAGATACTCTCTTTGCAAAAATCGCATTATTAGGCGAAAGTAAGATACATTCAGTACCCTATCCTAAAGCTTGCTGTTAGGAGGGAATCTGCAGCTTGCAGTGAAAGCGCTTCCAGAGGGGAGTCTAATGAGGGCAAACACTTGGTGGCAGCAGCTTCCCTGCGAGTTATAGTCTCTTTGCTAAAATCGCATTATTAGGCGAAAGTAAGTTACAATTCAGTACCCTATCCTAAAGCTTGCTGTTAGGAGGGAATCTGCAGCTTGCAGTGAAAGCGTTTCCAGAGGGGAGTCTAATGAGGGCAAGCGTTTGATGGTAACAGCTTCCCTGCGGGAGATACTCCCTTTGCCAAAATCGCATTATTAGGCGAAAGTAAGTTACAATTCAGTACCCTATCCTAAAGCTTGCTGTTAGGAGGGAATCTGCAGCTTGCAGTGAAAGCGCTTCCAGAGGGGAGTCTAATGAGGGCAAACATTTGATGGTAACAGCTTCCCTGCGGAAGATATTCTCTTTGCTAAAATCGCCTTATTAGCCGCACTTAAGTTACAATTCAGTACCCTATCCTAAAGCTTGCTGTTAGGAGGGAATCTGCAGCTTGCAGTGAAAGCGCTTCCAGAGGGGAGTCTAACGAGGGCAAACATTTGATGGTAGCAGCTTCCCTGCGGGAGATATTCTCTTTGCCATAATCTCCTTATGAGCCGCAGTTAAGTTACAATTCAGTACCCTAAGCTAAAGCTTGCTGTTAGGAGGGAATCTGCAGCTTGCAGTGAAAGCGCTTCCAGAGGGGAGTCTAATGAGGGCAAACATTTGATGGTAGCAGCTTCCCTGCGGGAGATAGTCTCTTTGCCAAAATCGCATTATTAGGCGAAAGTAAGTTACAATTCAGGACCCTATCCTAAAGCTTGCTGTTAGGAGGGAATCTGCAGCTTGCAGTGAAAGCGCTTCCAGAGGGGAGTCTAATGAGGGCAAACATTTGATGGTAGCAGCTTCCCTGCGGGAGATACTCTCTTTGCCAAAATCGCATTATTAGGCGAAAGTAAGTTACAATTCAGTACCCTATCCTAAAGCTTGCTGTTAGGAGGGAATCTGCAGCTTGCAGTGAAAGCGCTTCCAGAGGGGAGTCTAATGAGGGCAAATATTTGATGGTAGCAGCTTCCCTGCGGGAGATACTCTCTTTGCCAAAATCGCATTATTAGGCGAAAGTAAGTTACAATTCAGTACCCTATCCTAAAGCTTGCTGTTAGGAGGGAATCTGCAGCTTGCAGTGAAAGCGCTTCCAGAGGGCAGTCTAATGAGGGCAAACATTTGATGGTAGCAGCTTCCCTGCGGGAGATACTCTCTTTGCCAAAATCGCATTATTAGGCGAAAGTAAGTTACAATTCAGGACCCTATCATAAAGCTTGCTGTTAGGAGGGAATCTGCAGCTTGCAGTGAAAGCGCTTCCACAGGGTAGTCTAATGAGGGCAAACATTTGATGGTAGCAGCTTCCCTGCGGGAGATAGTCTCTTTTCCAAAATATCATTATTAGGCGAAAGTAAGTTACAATTCAGTACCCTATCCTAAAGCTTGCTGTTAGGAGGGAATCTGCAGCTTGCAGTGAAAGCGCTTCCAGAGGGGAGTCTAATGAGGGCAAACATTTGATGGTAGCAGCTTCCCTGCGGGAGATAGTCTCTTTGCCAAAATCGCATTATTAGGCGAAAGTAAGTTACAATTCAGTACCCTATCCTAAAGCTTGCTGTTAGGACGGAATCTGCAGCTTGCAGTGAAAGCGCTTCCAGAGGGGAGTCTAACGAGGGCAAACATTTGATGGTAGCAGCTTCCCTGCGGGAGATACTCTCTTTGCCAAAATCGCATTATTAGGCGAAAGTAAGTTACAATTCAGTACCCTATCCTAAAGCTTGCTGTTAGGAGGGAATCTGCAGCTTGCAGTGAAAGCGCTTCCAGAGGGGAGTCTAATGAGGGCAAATATTTGATGGTAGCAGCTTCCCTGCGGGAGATATTCTCTTTGCCATAATCGCCTTATTAGCCGCAGTTAAGATACAATTCAGGACCCTATCCTAAAGCTTGCTGTTGGGAGGGAATCTGCAGCTTGCAGTGAAAGCGCTTCCAGAGGGGAGTCTAATGAGGGCAAACATTTGATGGTAGCAGCTTCCCTGCGGGAGATACTCTCTTTGCCAAAATCGCCTTATTAGACGCAGTTAAGTTACAATTCAGTACAGTGTCCTACAGCTTGCTGTTAGGAGGGAATCTGCAGCTTGCAGTGAAAGCGCTTCCAGAGGGGAGTCTAATGAGGGCAAACATTTGATGGTAGCAGCTTCCCTGTTGGAGATAGTCTCTTTGTCAAAATCGCATTATTAGGCGAAAGTAAGTTACAATTCAGTACCCTATCCTAAAGCTTGCTGTTAGGAGGGAATCTGCAGCTTGCAGTGAAAGCGCTTCCAGAGGGGAGTCTAACGAGGGCAAAGATTTGATGGTAGCAGGTTCCCTGCGGGAGATACTCTCTTTGCCAAAATCGCATTACTAGGCGAAAGTAAGTTACAATTCAGTACTCTATCCTAAAGCTTGCTGTTAGGAGGGAATCTGCAGCTTGCAGTGAAAGCGCTTCCAGAGGGGAGTCTAACGAGGGCAAAGATTTGATGGTAGCAGGTTCCCTGCGGGAGATAACCTCTTTGCCAAAATCGCATTACTAGGCGAAAGTAAGTTACAATTCAGTACTCTATCCTAAAGCTTGCTGTTAGGAGGGAATCTGCAGCTTGCAGTGAAAGCGCTTCCAGAGGGGAGTCTAATGAGGGCAAATATTTGATGGTAGCAGCTTCCCTGCGGGAGATATTCTCTTTGCCAAAATCGCCTTATTAGCCGCAGTTAAGTTACAATTCAGTACCCTATCCTAAAGCTTGCTGTTAGGAGGGAATCTGCAGCTTGCACTGAAAGCGCTTCCAGAGGGGAGTCTAATGAGGGCAAATATTTGATGGTATCAGCTTCCCTGCGGGAGATACTCTCTTTGCCAAAATCGCATTATTAGGTGAAAGTAAGATACAATTCAGTACCCTATCCTAAAGCTTGCTGTTAGGTGGGAATCTGCCGCTTGCAGTGAAAGCGCTTCCAGAGGGGAGTCTAATGAGGGCAAGCATTTTATGGTAGCAGCTTCCCTGCGGTAGATATTCTCTTTGCCAAAATCGCCTTATTAGACGCAGTTAAGATACAATTCAGTACCCTGTCCTACAGCTTGCCGTTAGGTGGGAAACGGCCACCTGCAGTGAAAGCGCTTCCACAGGGTAGTCTAATGAGGGCAAACATTTGATGGTAGCAGCTTCCCTGCGGGAGATATTCTCTTTGCCATAATCTCCTTATGAGCCGCAGTTAAGTTACAATTCAGTACCCTATCCTAAAGCTTGCTGTTAGGAGGGAATCTGCAGCTTGCAGTGAAAGCGCTTCCAGAGGGGAGTCTAATGAGGGCAAACATTTGATGGTAGCAGGTTCCCTGCGGGAGATATTCTCTTTGCCAAAATCGCCTTATTAGACGCAGTTAAGTTACAATTCAGTACACTGTCCTACAGCTTGCTCTTAGGAGGGAATCTGCCGATTGCAGTGAAAGCGCTTCCAGAGGGGAGTCTAATGAGGGAAAACATTAGATGGTAGCAGCTTCCCTGCGGGAGATACTCTCTTTCCCAAAAACGCATTAATAGACGAAAGTAAGTTACAATTCAGTACTCTATCCTAAAGCTTGCTGTTAGGAGGGAATCTGCAGCTTGCAGTGAAAGCGCTTCCAGAGGGGAGTCTAATGAGGGCAAACATTTGATGGTAGCAGCTTCCCTGCGGGAGATAGTCTCTTTGCCAAAATCGCCTTATTAGCCGCAGTTAAGTTACAATTCAGTACCCTATCCTAAAGCTTGCTGTTAGGAGGGAATCTGCAGCTTGCAGTGAAAGCGCTTCCAGAGGGGAGTCTAATGAGGGCAAACATTTGATGGTAGCAGCTTCCCTGCGGGAGATATTCTCTTTGCCAAAATCGCCTTATTAGACGCAGTTAAGTTACAATTCAGTACCCTATCCTAAAGCTTGCTGTTAGGTGGGAATCTGCCGCTTGCAGTGAAAGCGCTTCCAGAGGGGAGTCTAATGAGGGCAAACATTAGATGGTAGCAGCTTCCCTGCGGGAGATACTCTCTTTCCCACAAACGCATTAATAGGCGAAAGTAATTTACAATTCAGTACCCTATCCTAAAGCTTGCTGTTAGGAGGGAATCTGCAGCTTGCAGTGAAAGCGCTTCCAGAGGGGAGTCTAATGAGGGCAAACATTTGATGGTAGCAGCTTCCCTGCGGGAGATAGTCTCTTTGCCAAAATCGCCTTATTAGCCGCAGTTAAGTTACAATTCAGTACCCTATCCTAAAGCTTGCTGTTAGGAGGGAATCTGCAGCTTGCAGTGAAAGCGCTTCCAGAGGGGAGTCTAATGAGGGCAAATATTTGATGGTAGCAGCTTCCCTGCGGGAGATACTCTCTTTGCCAAAATCGCATTATTAGGCGAAAGTAAGTTACAATTCAGTACCCTATCCTAAAGCTTACTGTTAGGAGGGAATCTGCAGCTTGCAGTGAAAGCGCTTCCAGAGGGGAGTCTAATGAGGGCAAACATTTGATGGTAGCAGCTTCCCTGCGGGAGATACTCTCTTTGCCAAAATCGCATTATTAGCCGCAGTTAAGATACAATTCAGTACCCTATGCTAAAGCTTGCTGTTAGGAGGGAATCTGCAGCTTGCAGTGAAAGCGCTTCCAGAGGGGAGTCTATCGAGGGCAAATATTTGATGGTAGCAGCTTCCCTGCGGGAGATTCTCTCTTTGCCGAAATCGCATTATTAGGCGAAAGCAAGTTACAATTCAGTACCCTATCCTAAAGCTTGCTGTTAGGGGGGAATCTGCAGCTTGCAGTGAAAGCGCTTCCAGAGGGGAGTCTAATGAGTGCAAACATTTGATGGTAGCAGCTTCCCTGCGGGAGATAGTCTCTTTGCCAAAATCGCATTATTAGGCGAAAGTAAGTTACAATTCAGTACCCTATCCTAAAGCTTGCTGTTAGGAGGGAATCTGCAGCTTGCAGTGAAAGCGCTTCCAGAGGGGAGTCTAATGAGGGCAAACATTTGATGGTAGCAGCTTCCCTGCGGGAGATACTCTCTTTGCCAAAATCGCCTTATTAGCCGCAGTTAAATTACAATTCAGTACCCTATCCTAAAGCTTGCTGTTAGGAGGGAATCTGCAGCTTGCAGTGAAAGCGCTTCCAGAGGGGAGTCTAATGAGGGCAAACATTTGATGGTAGCAGGTTCCCTGCGGGAGATACTCTCTTTGCCAAAATCGCCTTTTGAGCCGCAGTTAACTTACAATTCAGTACCCTATCCTAAAGCTTGCTGTTAGGAGGGAATCTGCAGCTTGCAGTGAAAGCACTTCCAGAGGGGAGTCTAACGAGGGCAAACATTTGATGGTAGCAGCTTCCCTGCGGGAGATACTCTCTTTGCCAAAATCGCATTATTAGGCGAAAGTAAGTTACAATTCAGTACCCTATCCTAAAGCTTGCTGTTAGGAGGGAATCTGCAGCTTGCAGTGAAAGCGCTTCCAGAGGGGAGTCTAATGAGGGCAAACATTTGATGGTAGCAGCTTCCCTGCGGGAGATACTCTCTTTGCGAAATTCGCATTATAAGGCAAAAGTAAGTTACAATACAGTACCCTATGCTAAAGCTTGCTGTTAGGAGGGAATCTGCAGCTTGCAGTGAAAGCGCTTCCAGAGGGGAGTCTAATGAAGGCAAATATTTGATGGTAGCAGCTTCCCTGCGGGAGATACTCTCTTTGCCAAAATCGCTTTATTAGGCGAAAATAAGATACAATTCAGTATCCTATCCTAAAGCTTGCTGTTAGGAGGGAATCTGCAGCTTGCAGTGAAAGCGCTTCCAGAGGGGAGTCTAATGAGGGCAAACATTTGATGGTAGAACCTTCCCTGCGGGAGATACTCTCTTTGCCAAAATCGCATTATTAGGCGAAAGTAAGTTACAATTCAGTACCCTATCCTAAATCTTGCTGTTAGGAGGGAATCTGCAGCTTGCAGTGAAAGCGCTTCCAGAGGGGAGTCTAACGAGGGCAAACATTTGATGGTAGCAGCTTCCCTGCGGGAGATACTCTCTTTGCCAAAATCGCATTATTCCCCGAAGTTAAGTTTCAATTCAGTACCCTATCCTAAAGCTTGCTGTTAGGAGGGAATCTGCAGCTTGCAGTGAAAGCGCTTCCAGAGGGGAGTCTAATGAGGGCATATATTTGATGGTAGCAGCTTCCCTGCGGGAGATACTCTCTTTGCCAAAATCGCATTATTAGGTGAAAGTAAGATACAATTCAGTACCATATCCTAAAGCTTGCTGTTAGGAGGGAATCTGCAGCTTGCAGTGAAAGCGCTTCCAGAGGGGAGTCTAATGAGGGCAAACATTTGATGGTAGCAGCTTCCCTGCGGGAGATAGTCTCTTTGCCAAAATCGCATTATTAGGCGAAAGTAAGATACAATTCAGTACCATATCCTAAAGCTTGCTGTTAGGAGGGAATCTGCAGCTTGCAGTGAAAGCGCTTCCAGAGGGGAGTCTAATGAGGGCAAACATTTGATGGTAGCAGCTTCCCTGCGGGAGATATTCTCTTTGCCAAAATCGCCTTATTAGCAGCAGTTAAGTTACAATTCAGTACCGTATGCTAAAGCTTGCTGTTAGGAGGGAATCTGCAGCTTGCAGTGAAAGCGCTTCCAGAGGGGAGTCTAATGAGGGCAAACATTTGATGGTAGCAGCTTCCCTGCGGGAGATAGTCTCTTTGCCAAAATCGCATTATTAGGCGAAAGTAAGTTACAATTCAGTACCCTATCCTAAAGCTTGCTGTTAGGAGGGAATCTGCAGCTTGCAGTGAAAGCGCTTCCAGAGGGGAGTCTAATGAGGGCAAACATTTGATGGTAGCAGCTTCCCTGCGGGAGATACTCTCTTTGCCAAAATCGCATTATTAGCAGCAGTTAAGTTACAATTCAGTACCCTATCCTAAAGCTTGCTGTTAGGAAGGAATCTGCAGCTTGCAGTGAAAGCGCTTCCAGAGGGGAGTCTAATGAGGGCAAACATTTGATGGTAGCAGCTTCCCTGCGGGAGATATTCTCTTTGCCAAAATCGCCTTATTAGCAGCAGTTAAGTTACAATTCAGTACCCTATCCTAAAGCTTGCTGTTAGGAGGGAATCTGCAGCTTGCAGTGAAAGCGCTTCCAGAGGGGAGTCTAATGAGGGCAAACATTTGATGGTAGCAGCTTCCCTGCGGGAGATACTCTCTTTGCCAAAATCGCATTATTAGGCGAAAGTAAGTTACAATTCAGTACCCTATCCTAAAGCTTGCTGTTAGGAGGGAATCTGCAGCTTGCAGTGAAAGCGCTTCCAGAGGGGAGTCTAATGAGTGCAAATATTTGATGGTAGCAGCTTCCCTGCGGGAGATACTCTCTTTGCCAAAATCGCATTATTAGGCGAAAGTAAGTTACAATTCAGTACACTATCCTAAAGCTTGCTGTTAGGAGGGAATCTGCAGCTTGCAGTGAAAGCGCTTCCAGAGGGGAGTCTAATGAAGGCAAACATTTGATGGTAGCAGCTTCCCTGCGGGAGATACTCTCTTTGCCAAAATCGCATTATTAGGCGAAAGTAAGTTACAATTCAGTACCCTATCCTAAAGCTTGCTGTTAGGAGGGAATCTGCAGCTTGCAGTGAAAGCGCTTCCAGAGGGGAGTCTAATGAGGGCAAACATTTGATGGTAGCAGCTTCCCTGCGGGAGATAGTCTCTTTGCCAAAATCGGCTTATTAAACGCAGTTAAGTTACAATTCAGTACCCTATCATAAAGCTTGCTGTTAGGAGGGAATCTGCAGCTTGCAGTGAAAGCGCTTCCAGAGGGGAGTCTAATGAGGGCAAACATTTGATGGTAGCAGCTTCCCTGCGGGAGATACTCTCTTTGCCAAAATCGCATTATTAGGCGAAAGTAAGTTACAATTCAGTACCCTACCCTAAAGCTTGCTGTTAGGAGGGAATCTGCAGCTTGCAGTGAAAGCGCTTCCAGAGGGGAGTCTAATGAGGGCAAATATTTGATGGTAGCAGCTTCCCTGCGGAATACATTCTCTTTGCCAAAATCGCCTTATTAGCCGCAGTGAAGTTACAATTCAATACCCTATCTTAAAGCTTGCTGTTAGGAGGGAATCTGCAGCTTGCAGTGAAAGCGCTTCCAGAGGGGAGTCTAATGAGGGCAAACATTTGATGGTAGCAGCTTCCCTGCTGGAGATACTCTCTTTGCCAAAATCGCATTATTAGGCGAAAGTAAGATACAATTCAGTACCCTATCCTAAAGCTTGCTGTTAGGAGGGAATCTGCAGCTTGCAGTGAAAGCGCTTCCAGAGGGGAGTCTAACGAGGGCAAATATTTGATGGTAGCAGCTTCCCTGCGGGAGATACTCTCTTTGCCAATATCGCATTATTAGGCGAAAGTAAGTTACAATTCAGTACACTATCCTAAAGCTTGCTGTTAGGAAGAAATCTGCAGCTTGCAGTGAAAGCGCTTCCAGAGGGGAGTCTACTGAGGGCAAACATTTGATGGTAGCAGCTTCCCTGCGGGAGATACTCTCTTTGCCAAAATCGCATTATTAGGCGAAAGTAAGTTACAATTCAGTACCCTATCCTAAAGCTTGCTGTTAGGAGGGAATCTGCAGCTTGCAGTGAAAGCGCTTCCAGAGGGGAGTCTAACGAGGGCAAATATTTGATGGTAGCAGCTTCCCTGCGGGAGATACTCTCTTTGCCAAAATCGCATTATTAGGCGAAAGTAAGTTACAATTCAGTACCCTATCCTAAAGCTTGCTGTTAGGAAGAAATCTGCAGCTTGCAGTGAAAGCGCTTCCAGAGGGGAGTCTAATGAGGGCAAACATTTGATGGTAGCAGCTTCCCTGCGGGAGATAGTCTCTTTGCCAAAATCTCCTTATTAGCAGCAGTTAAGTTACAATTCAGTACCCTATCCTAAAGCTTGCTGTTAGGAGGGAATCTGCAGCTTGCAGTGAAAGCGCTTCCAGAGGGGAGTCTAATGAAGGCAAACATTTGATGGTAGCAGCTTCCCTGCGGGAGATACTCTCTTTGCCAAAATCGCATTATTAGGCGAAAGTAAGTTACAATTCAGTACCCTATCCTAAAGCTTGCTGTTAGGAGGGAATCTGCAGCTTGCAGTGAAAGCGCTTCCAGAGGGGAGTCTAATGAGGGCAAACATTTGATGGTAGCAGCTTCCCTGCGGGAGATACTCTCTTTGCCAAAATCGCATTATTAGGCGAAAGTAAGTTACAATTCAGTACCCTATCCTAAAGCTTGCTGTTAGGAGGGAATCTACAGCTTGCAGTGAAAGCGCTTCCAGAGGGGAGTCTAACGAGGGCAAACATTTGATGGTAGCAGCTTCCCTGCGGGAGATACTCTCTTTGCCAAAATCGCATTATCAGGCGAAAGTAAGTTACAATTCAGTACCCTATCCTAGAGCTTGCTGTTAGGAAGGAATCTGCAGCTTGCAGTGAAAGCGCTTCCAGAGGGGAGTCTAATGAGGGCAAACATTTGATGGTAGCAGCTTCCCTGCGGGAGATACTCTCTTTGCCAAAATCGGCTTATCAGCTGCAGTTAAGTTACAATTCAGTACCCTATCCTAAAGCTTGCTGTTAGGAGGGAATCTGCAGCTTGCAGTGAAAGCGCTTCCAGAGGGGAGTCTAATGAGGGCAAACATTTATTGGTAGCAGCTTCCCTGCGGGAGATACTCTCTTTGCCATAATCGCCTTATTAGACGCAGTTAAGATACAATTCAGTACGCTATCCTAAAGCTTGCTGTTAGGAGGGAATCTGCAGCTTGCAGTGAAAGCGCTTCCAGAGGGGAGTCTAATGAGGGCAAATATTTGATGGTAGCAGCTTCCCTGCGGGAGATACTCTCTTTGCCAAAATCGCATTATTAGGCGAAAGTAAGTTACAATTCAGTACCCTATCCTAAAGCTTGCTGTTAGGAGGGAATCTGCAGCTTGCAGTGAATGCGCTTCCAGAGGGTAGTCTAATGAGGGCAAATATTTGATGGTAGCAGCTTCCCTGCGGGAGATACTCTCTTTGCCAAAATCGCATTATTAGGCGAAAGTAAGTTACAATTCAGTACCCTATCCTAAAGCTTGCTGTTAGGAGGGAATCTACAGCTTGCAGTGAAAGCGCTTCCAGAGGGGAGTCTAACGAGGGCAAACATTTGATGGTAGCAGCTTCCCTGCGGGAGATACTCTCTTTGCCAAAATCGCATTATTAGGCGAAAGTAAGTTACAATTCAGTACCCTATCCTAGAGCTTGCTGTTTGGAAGGAATCTGCAGCTTGCAGTGAAAGCGCTTCCAGAGGGGAGTCTAATGAGGGCAAACATTAGATGGTAGCAGCTTCCCTGCGGGAGATAGTCTCTTTGCCAAAATCGGCTTATTAGCAGCAGTTAAGTTACAATTCAGTACCCTATCCTAAAGCTTGCTGTTAGGAGGGAATCTGCAGCTTGCAGTAAAAGCGCTTCCAGAGGGGAGTCTAATGAGGGCAAACATTTATTGGTAGCAGCTTCCCTGCGGGAGATACTCTCTTTGCCATAATCGCCTTATTAGACGCAGTTAAGTTACAATTCAGTACCCTATCCTAAAGCTTGCTGTTAGGAGGGAATCTGCAGCTTGCAGTGAAAGCGCTTCCAGAGGGGAGTCTAATGAGGGCAAATATTTGATGGTAGCAGCTTCCCTGCGGGAGATACTCTCTTTGACAAAATCGCATTATTAGGCGAAAGTAAGTTACAATTCAGTACCCTATCCTAAAGCTTGCTGTTAGGAGGGAATCTGCAGCTTGCAGTGAATGCGCTTCCAGAGGGGAGTCTAATGAGGGCAAATATTTGATGGTAGCAGCTTCCCTGCGGGAGATACTCTCTTTGCCAAAATCGCATTATTAGGCGAAATTAAGTTACAATTCAGTACCCTATCCTAAAGCTTGCTGTTAGGAGGGAATCTGCAGCTTGCAGTGAAAGCGCTTCCAGAGGGGAGTCTAATGAGGGCAAACATTTGATGGTAGCAACTTCCCTGCGGGAGATACTCTCTTTGCCAAAATCGCATTATTAGGCGAAAGTAAGTTACAATTCAGTACCCTATCCTAAAACTTGCTGTTAGGAGGGAATCTGCAGCTTGCAGTGAAAGCGCTTCCAGAGGGGAGTCTAATGAGGGCAAACATTTGATGGTAGCAGCTTCCCTGCGGGAGATACTCTCTTTGCCAAAATCGCATTATTAGGCGAAAGTAAGTTACAATTCAGTACCCTATCCTAAACCTTGCTGTTAGGAAGGAATCTGCAGCTTGCAGTGAAAGCGCTTCCAGAGGGGAGTCTAACGAGGGCAAACATTTGTTGGTAGCAGCTTCCCTGCCCGAGATAGTCTCTTTGCCAAAATCGAATTATTAGGCGAAAGTAAGTTACAATTCAGTACCCTATCCTAAAGCTTGCTGTTAGGTGGGAATCTACAGCTTGCAGTGAAAGCGCTTCCAGAGAGGAGTCTAACGAGGGCAAACATTTGATGGTAGCAGCTTCCCTGCGGGAGATACTCTCTTTGCCAAAATCGCATTATTAGGCGAAAGTAAGTTACAATTCAGTACCCTATCCTAAAGCTTGCTCTTAGGAGGGAATCTGCAGCTTGCAGTGAAAGCGCTTCCAGAGGGGAGTCTAATGAGGGCAAATATTTGATGGTAGCAGCTTCCCTGCGGGAGATAGTCTCTTTGCCAAAATCGCATTATTAGGCGAAAGTAAGTTACAATTCAGTACCATATCCTAAAGCTTGCTGTTAGGAGGGAATCTGCAGCTTGCAGTGAAAGCGCTTCCAGAGGGGAGTCTAATGAGGGCAAACATTTGATGGTAGCAACTTCCCTGCGGGAGATACTCTCTTTGCAAAAATCGCCTTATTAGCAGCAGTTAAGTTACAATTCAGTAGCCTATCCTAAAGCTTGCTGTTAGGAGGGAATCTGCAGCTTGCAGTGAAAGCGCTTCCAGAGGGGAGTCTAATGAGGGCAAATATTTGATGGTAGCAGCTTCCCTGCGGGAGATACTCTCTTTGCCAAAATCGCATTATTAGGCGAAAGTAAGTTACAATTCAGTACCCTATCCTAAAGCTTGCTGTTAGGAGGGAATCTGCAGCTTGCAGTGAAAGCGCTTCCAGAGGGGAGTCTAATGAGGGCAAAGATTTGATGGTAGCAGCTTCCCTGCGGGAGATACTCTCTTTGCCAAAATCGCATTATTAGGCGAAAGTAAGTTACAATTCAGTACCCTATCCTAAAGCTTGCTGTTAGGAAGGAATCTGCAGCTTGCAGTGAAAGCGCTTCCAGAGGGGAGTCTAATGAGGGCAAACATTTGATGGTAGCAGCTTCCCTGCGGGAGATAGTCTCTTTGCCAAAATCGCCTTATTAGCCGCAGTTAAGATACAATTCAGTACCCTATCCTATAGCTTGCTGTTAGGAGGGAATCTGCAGCTTGCAGTGAAAGCGCTTCCAGAGGGGAGTCTAACGAGGGCAAACATTTGATAGTAGCATCTTCCCTGCGGGAGATAGTCTCTTTGCCAAAATCGCATTATTAGGCGAAAGTAAGTTACAATTCAGTACCCTTTCCTAAAGCTTGCTGTTAGGAGGGAATCTGCAGCTTGCAGTGAAAGCGCTTCCAGAGGGGAGTCTAATGAGGGCAAACATTTGACGGTAGCAGCTTCCCTGCGGGAGATATTCTCTTTACCAAAATCGCATTACTAGGCGAAAGTAAGTTACAATTCAGTACCCTATCCTAAAGCTTGCTGTTAGGAGGGAATATGCTGCTTGCAGTGAAAGCGCTTCCAGAGGGGAGTCTAACGAGGGCAAACATTTGATGGTAGCAGCTTCCCTGCGGGAGATACTCTCTTTGCCAAAATCGCATTACTAGGCGAAAGTAAGTTACAATTCAGTACCCTATCCTAAAGCTTGCTGTTAGGAAGGAATCTGCAGCTTGCAGTGAAAGCGCTTCCAGAGGGGAGTCTAATGAGGGCAAACATTTGATGGTAGCAGCTTCCCTGCGGGAGATACTCTCTTTGCAAAAATCGCCTTATTAGCCGCAGTTAAGTTACAATTCAGTACCCTATCCTAAAGCTTGCTGTTAGGAGGGAATCTGCAGCTTGCAGTGAAAGCGCTTCCAGAGGGGAGTCTAACGAGGGCAAACATTTGATGGTAGTAGCTTCCCTGCAGGATATACTCTCTTTTCCGAAATCGCCTTATTAGCCGCAGTTAATTACAATTCAGTACCCTTTCCTAAATCTTGCTGTTAGGAGGGAATCTGCCGCTTGCAGTGAAAGCGCTTCCAGAGGGGAGTCTAATGAGGGCAAACATTTGATGGTAACAGCTTCCCTGCGGGAGATACTCTCTTTGCCAATATCGCCTTATTAGGCGAAAGTAAGTTACAATTCAGTACCCTATCCTAAAGCTTGCTGTTAGGAGGGAATCTGCAGCTTGCAGTGAAAGCGCTTCCAGAGGGGAGTCTAATGTGGGCAAACATTTGATGGTAGCAGCTTCCCTGCGGGATATACTCTCTTTGCCAAAATCGCATTATTAGGCGAAAGTAAGTTACAATTCAGTACCCTATCCTAAAGCTTGCTGTTAGGAGGGAATCTGCAGCTTGCAGTGAAAGCGCTTCCAGAGGGGAGTCTAACGAGGGCAAACATTTGACGGTAGCAGCTTCCCTGCGGGAGATACTCTCTTTGCCAAAATCGCATTATTAGGCGAAAGTAAGTTACAATTCAGTACCCTATCCTAAAGCTTGCTGTTAGGAGGGAATCTGCAGCTTGCAGTGAAAGCGCTTCCAGAGGGGAGTCTAATGAGGGCAAACATTTGATGGTAGCAGCTTCCCTGTGGGAGATACTCTCTTTGCCAAAATAGCCTTATTAGCAGCAGTTAAGTTACAATTCAGTACCCTATCCTAAAGCTTGCTGTTAGGAGGGAATCTGCAGCTTGCAGTGAAAGCGCTTCCAGAGGGGAGTCTAATGAGGGCAAACATTTGATGGTAGCAGCTTCCCTGCGGGAGATACTCTCTTTGCCAAAATCGCCTTATTAGACGCAGTTAAGTTACAATACAGTACAGTGTCCTACAGCTTGCTGTTAGGAGGGAATCTGCAGCTTGCAGTGAAAGCGCTTCCAGAGGGGAGTCTAATGAGGGCAAACATTTGATGGTAGCAGCTTCCCTGCGGGAGATACTCTCTTTGCCAAAATCGCATTTTTAGGCGAAAGTAAGTTACAATTCAGTACTCTATCCTAAAGCTTGCTCTTAGGAGGGAATCTGCAGCTTGCAGTGAAAGCGCTTCCAGAGGGGAGTCTAATGAGGGCAAACATTTGATGGTAGCAGCTTCCCTGCGGGAGATATTCTCTTTGCCAAAATCGCATTATTAGGCGAAAGTAAGTTACAATTCAGTACCCTATCCTAAAGCTTGCTGTTAGGAGGGAATCTGCAGCTTGCAGTGAATGCGCTTCCAGAGGGTAGTCTAATGAGGGCAAATATTTGATGGTAGCAGCTTCCCTGCGGGAGATACTCTCTTTGCCAAAATCGCATTATTAGGCGAAATTAAGTTACAATTCAGTACCCTATCCTAAAGCTTGCTGTTAGGAGGGAATCTGCAGCTTGCAGTGAAAGCGCTTCCAGAGGGGAGTCTAATGAGGGCAAACATTTGATGGTAGCAACTTCCCTGCGGGAGATACTCTCTTTGCCAAAATCGCCTTATTAGCAGCAGTTAAGTTACAATTCAGTAGCCTATCCTAAAGCTTGCTGTTAGGAGGGAATCTGCAGCTTGCAGTGAAAGCGCTTCCAGAGGGGAGTCTAATGAGGGCAAACATTTGATGGTAGCAGCTTCCCTGCGGGAGATACTCTCTTTGCCAAAATCGCATTATTAGGCGAAAGTAAGTTACAATTCAGTACCCTATCCTAAAGCTTGCTGTTAGGAGGGAATCTGCAGCTTGCAGTGAAAGCGCTTCCAGAGGGGAGTCTAATGAGGGCAAAGATTTGATGGTAGCCGCTTCCCTGCGGGAGATACTCTCTTTGCCAAAATCGCATTATTAGGCGAAAGTAAGTTACAATTCAGTACCCTATCCTAAAGCTTGCTGTTAGGAAGGAATCTGCAGCTTGCAGTGAAAGCGCTTCCAGAGGGGAGTCTAATGAGGGCAAACATTTGATGGTAGCAGCTTCCCTGCGGGAGATAGTCTCTTTGCCAAAATCGCCTTATTAGCCGCAGTTAAGTTACAATTCAGTACCCTATCCTAAAGCTTGCTGTTAGGAGGGAATCTGCAGCTTGCAGTGAAAGCGCTTCCAGAGGGGAGTCTAACGAGGGCAAACATTTGATGGTAGTAGCTTCCCTGCAGGATATACTCTCTTTTCCGAAATCGCCTTATTAGCCGCAGTTAATTACAATTCAGTACCCTTTCCTAAATCTTGCTGTTAGGAGGGAATCTTCAGCTTGCAGTGAAAGCGCTTCCAGAGGGGAGTCTAATGTGGGCAAACATTTGATGGTAGCAGCTTCCCTGCGGGAGATACTCTCTTTGCCAAAATCGCATTATTAGGCGAAAGTAAGTTACAATTCAGTACCCTATCCTAAAGCTTGCTGTTAGGAGGGAATCTGCAGCTTGCAGTGAAAGCGCTTCCAGAGGGGAGTCTAACGAGGGCAAACATTTGACGGTAGCTGCTTCCCTGCGGAAGATACTCTCTTTGCCAAAATCGCATTATTAGGCGAAAGTAAGTTACAATTCAGTACCCTATCCTAAAGCTTGCTGTTAGGAGGGAATCTGCAGCTTGCAGTGAAAGCGCTTCCAGAGGGGAGTCTAACGAGGGCAAACATTTGACGGTAGCAGCTTCCCTGCGGGAGATACTCTCTTTGCCAAAATCGCATTATTAGGCGAAAGTAAGTTACAATTCAGTACCCTATCCTAAAGCTTGCTGTTAGGAGGGAATCTGCAGCTTGCAGTGAAAGCGCTTCCAGAGGGGAGTCTAATGAGGGCAAACATTTGATGGTAGCAGCTTCCCTGCGGGAGATAGTCTCTTTGCCAAAATAGCCTTATTAGCAGCAGTTAAGTTACAATTCAGTACCCTATCCTAAAGCTTGCTGTTAGGAGGGAATCTGCAGCTTGCAGTGAAAGCGCTTCCAGAGGGGAGTCTAATGAGGGCAAACATTTGATGGTAGCAGCTTCCCTGCGGGAGATACTCTCTTTGCCAAAGTCGCCTTATTAGACGCAGTTAAGTTACAATTCAGTACAGTGTCCTACAGCTTGCTCTTAGGAGGGAATCTGCAGCTTGCAGTGAATGCGCTTCCAGAGGGTAGTCTAATGAGGGCAAATATTTGATGGTAGCAGCTTCCCTGCGGGAGATACTCTCTTTGCCAAAATCGCATTATTAGGCGAAATTAAGTTACAATTCAGTACCCTATCCTAAAGCTTGCTGTTAGGAGGGAATCTGCAGCTTGCAGTGAAAGCGCTTCCAGAGGGGAGTCTAATGAGGGCAAACATTTGATGGTAGCAACTTCCCTGCGGGAGATACTCTCTTTGCCAAAATCGCCTTATTAGCAGCAGTTAAGTTACAATTCAGTAGCCTATCCTAAAGCTTGCTGTTAGGAGGGAATCTGCAGCTTGCAGTGAAAGCGCTTCCAGAGGGGAGTCTAATGAGGGCAAACATTTGATGGTAGCAGCTTCCCTGCGGGAGATACTCTCTTTGCCAAAATCGCATTATTAGGCGAAAGTAAGTTACAATTCAGTACCCTATCCTAAAGCTTGCTGTTAGGAGGGAATCTGCAGCTTGCAGTGAAAGCGCTTCCAGAGGGGAGTCTAATGAGGGCAAAGATTTGATGGTAGCCGCTTCCCTGCGGGAGATACTCTCTTTGCCAAAATCGCATTATTAGGCGAAAGTAAGTTACAATTCAGTACCCTATCCTAAAGCTTGCTGTTAGGAAGGAATCTGCAGCTTGCAGTGAAAGCGCTTCCAGAGGGGAGTCTAATGAGGGCAAACATTTGATGGTAGCAGCTTCCCTGCGGGAGATAGTCTCTTTGCCAAAATCGCCTTATTAGCCGCAGTTAAGTTACAATTCAGTACCCTATCCTAAAGCTTGCTGTTAGGAGGGAATCTGCAGCTTGCAGTGAAAGCGCTTCCAGAGGGGAGTCTAACGAGGGCAAACATTTGATGGTAGTAGCTTCCCTGCAGGATATACTCTCTTTTCCGAAATCGCCTTATTAGCCGCAGTTAATTACAATTCAGTACCCTTTCCTAAATCTTGCTGTTAGGAGGGAATCTTCAGCTTGCAGTGAAAGCGCTTCCAGAGGGGAGTCTAATGTGGGCAAACATTTGATGGTAGCAGCTTCCCTGCGGGAGATACTCTCTTTGCCAAAATCGCATTATTAGGCGAAAGTAAGTTACAATTCAGTACCCTATCCTAAAGCTTGCTGTTAGGAGGGAATCTGCAGCTTGCAGTGAAAGCGCTTCCAGAGGGGA
The DNA here is from genome assembly GCF_032191515.1 of Phaenicophaeus curvirostris. NCBI lineage: Eukaryota > Metazoa > Chordata > Aves > Cuculiformes > Cuculidae > Phaenicophaeus > Phaenicophaeus curvirostris. Next base: position 79,652 of record NW_027206915.1, on the reverse strand, counting down.
GTCTAACGAGGGCAAACATTTGACGGTAGCAGCTTCCCTGCGGAAGATACTCTCTTTGCCAAAATCGCATTATTAGGCGAAAGTAAGTTACAATTCAGTACCCTATCCTAAAGCTTGCTGTTAGGAGGGAATCTGCAGCTTGCAGTGAAAGCGCTTCCAGAGGGGAGTCTAACGAGGGCAAACATTTGACGGTAGCAGCTTCCCTGCGGGAGATACTCTCTTTGCCAAAATCGCATTATTAGGCGAAAGTAAGTTACAATTCAGTACCCTATCCTAAAGCTTGCTGTTAGGAGGGAATCTGCAGCTTGCAGTGAAAGCGCTTCCAGAGGGGAGTCTAATGAGGGCAAACATTTGATGGTAGCAGCTTCCCTGCGGGAGATAGTCTCTTTGCCAAAATAGCCTTATTAGCAGCAGTTAAGTTACAATTCAGTACCCTATCCTAAAGCTTGCTGTTAGGAGGGAATCTGCAGCTTGCAGTGAAAGCGCTTCCAGAGGGGAGTCTAATGAGGGCAAACATTTGATGGTAGCAGCTTCCCTGCGGGAGATAGTCTCTTTGCCAAAATAGCCTTATTAGCAGCAGTTAAGTTACAATTCAGTACCCTATCCTAAAGCTTGCTGTTAGGAGGGAATCTGCAGCTTGCAGTGAAAGCGCTTCCAGAGGGGAGTCTAATGAGGGCAAACATTTGATGGTAGCAGCTTCCCTGCGGGAGATACTCTCTTTGCCAAAGTCGCCTTATTAGACGCAGTTAAGTTACAATTCAGTACAGTGTCCTACAGCTTGCTCTTAGGAGGGAATCTGCAGCTTGCAGTGAATGCGCTTCCAGAGGGTAGTCTAATGAGGGCAAATATTTGATGGTAGCAGCTTCCCTGCGGGAGATACTCTCTTTGCCAAAATCGCATTATTAGGCGAAATTAAGTTACAATTCAGTACCCTATCCTAAAGCTTGCTGTTAGGAGGGAATCTGCAGCTTGCAGTGAAAGCGCTTCCAGAGGGGAGTCTAATGAGGGCAAACATTTGATGGTAGCAACTTCCCTGCGGGAGATACTCTCTTTGCCAAAATCGCCTTATTAGCAGCAGTTAAGTTACAATTCAGTAGCCTATCCTAAAGCTTGCTGTTAGGAGGGAATCTGCAGCTTGCAGTGAAAGCGCTTCCAGAGGGGAGTCTAATGAGGGCAAACATTTGATGGTAGCAGCTTCCCTGCGGGAGATACTCTCTTTGCCAAAATCGCATTATTAGGCGAAAGTAAGTTACAATTCAGTACCCTATCCTAAAGCTTGCTGTTAGGAGGGAATCTGCAGCTTGCAGTGAAAGCGCTTCCAGAGGGGAGTCTAATGAGGGCAAAGATTTGATGGTAGCCGCTTCCCTGCGGGAGATACTCTCTTTGCCAAAATCGCATTATTAGGCGAAAGTAAGTTACAATTCAGTACCCTATCCTAAAGCTTGCTGTTAGGAAGGAATCTGCAGCTTGCAGTGAAAGCGCTTCCAGAGGGGAGTCTAATGAGGGCAAACATTTGATGGTAGCAGCTTCCCTGCGGGAGATAGTCTCTTTGCCAAAATCGCCTTATTAGCCGCAGTTAAGTTACAATTCAGTACCCTATCCTAAAGCTTGCTGTTAGGAGGGAATCTGCAGCTTGCAGTGAAAGCGCTTCCAGAGGGGAGTCTAACGAGGGCAAACATTTGATGGTAGTAGCTTCCCTGCAGGATATACTCTCTTTTCCGAAATCGCCTTATTAGCCGCAGTTAATTACAATTCAGTACCCTTTCCTAAATCTTGCTGTTAGGAGGGAATCTTCAGCTTGCAGTGAAAGCGCTTCCAGAGGGGAGTCTAATGTGGGCAAACATTTGATGGTAGCAGCTTCCCTGCGGGAGATACTCTCTTTGCCAAAATCGCATTATTAGGCGAAAGTAAGTTACAATTCAGTACCCTATCCTAAAGCTTGCTGTTAGGAGGGAATCTGCAGCTTGCAGTGAAAGCGCTTCCAGAGGGGAGTCTAACGAGGGCAAACATTTGACGGTAGCAGCTTCCCTGCGGAAGATACTCTCTTTGCCAAAATCGCATTATTAGGCGAAAGTAAGTTACAATTCAGTACCCTATCCTAAAGCTTGCTGTTAGGAGGGAATCTGCAGCTTGCAGTGAAAGCGCTTCCAGAGGGGAGTCTAACGAGGGCAAACATTTGACGGTAGCAGCTTCCCTGCGGGAGATACTCTCTTTGCCAAAATCGCATTATTAGGCGAAAGTAAGTTACAATTCAGTACCCTATCCTAAAGCTTGCTGTTAGGAGGGAATCTGCAGCTTGCAGTGAAAGCGCTTCCAGAGGGGAGTCTAATGAGGGCAAACATTTGATGGTAGCAGCTTCCCTGCGGGAGATAGTCTCTTTGCCAAAATAGCCTTATTAGCAGCAGTTAAGTTACAATTCAGTACCCTATCCTAAAGCTTGCTGTTAGGAGGGAATCTGCAGCTTGCAGTGAAAGCGCTTCCAGAGGGGAGTCTAATGAGGGCAAACATTTGATGGTAGCAGCTTCCCTGCGGGAGATACTCTCTTTGCCAAAGTCGCCTTATTAGACGCAGTTAAGTTACAATTCAGTACAGTGTCCTACAGCTTGCTCTTAGGAGGGAATCTGCAGCTTGCAGTGAAAGCGCTTCCAGAGGGGAGTCTAATGAGGGCAAACATTTGATGGTAGCAGCTTCCCTGCGGGAGATACTCTCTTTGCCAAAATCGCATTTTTAGGCGAAAGTAAGTTACAATTCAGTACTCTATCCTAAAGCTTGCTGTTAGGAGGGAATCTGCAGCTTGCAGTGAAAGCGCTTCCAGAGGGGAATCTAATGAGGGCAAACATTTGATGGTAGCAGCTTCCCTGCGGGAGATATTCTCTTTGCCATAATCGCATTATTAGGCGAAAGTAAGTTACAATTCAGTACCCTATCCTAAAGCTTGCTGTTAGGAGGGAATCTGCAGCTTGCAGTGAAAGCGCTTCCAGAGGGGAATCTAATGAGGGCAAACATTTGATGGTAGCAGCTTCCCTGCGGGAGATATTCTCTTTGCCATAATCGCATTATTAGGCGAAAGTAAGTTACAATTCAGTACCCTATCCTAAAGCTTGCTGTTAGGAGGGAATCTGCAGCTTGCAGTGAAAGCGCTTCCAGAGGGGAGTCTAATGAGGGCAAACATTTGATGGTAGCAGCTTCCCTGCGGGAGATAGTCTCTTTGCCAAAATAGCCTTATTAGCAGCAGTTAAGTTACAATTCAGTACCCTATCCTAAAGCTTGCTGTTAGGAGGGAATCTGCAGCTTGCAGTGAAAACGCTTCCAGAGGAGAGTCTAATGAGGGCAAATATTTGATGGTAGCAGCTTCCCTGCGGGAGATACTCTCTTTTCCAAAATCGCATTATTAGGCGAAAGTAAGTTACAATTCAGTACCCTATCCTAAAGCTTGCTGTTAGGAGGGAATCTGCAGCTTGCAGTGAAAGCGCTTCCAGAGGGGAGTCTAATGAGGGCAAACATTTGATGGTAGCAGCTTCCCTGCGGGAGATACTCTCTTTGCCAAAATCGCATTATTAGGCGAAAGTAAGATACAATTCAGTACCCTATCCTAAAACTTGCTGTTAGGAGGGAATCTGCAGCTTGCAGTGAAAGCGCTTCCAGAGGGGAGTCTAATGAGGGCAAACATTTGATGGTAGCAGCTTCACTGCGGGAGATACTCTCTTTGCCAAAATCGCCTTATTAGCAGCAGTTAAGTTACAATTCAGTACCCTATCCTAAAGCTTGCTGTTAGGAGGGAATCTGCAGCTTGCAGTGAAAGCGCTTCCAGAGGGGAGTCTAATGAGGGCAAACATTTGATGGTAGCAGCTTCCCTGCGGGAGATACTCTCTTTGCCAAAGTCGCCTTATTAGACGCAGTTAAGTTACAATTCAGTACAGTGTCCTACAGCTTGCTCTTAGGAGGGAATCTGCAGCTTGCAGTGAAAGCGCTTCCAGAGGGGAGTCTAATGAGGGCAAACATTTGATGGTAGCAGCTTCCCTGCGGGAGATACTCTCTTTGCCAAAATCGCATTATTAGGCGAAAGTAAGTTACAATTCAGTACCCTATCCTAAAGCTTGCTGTTAGGAGGGAATCTGCCGCTTGCAGTGAAAGCGCTTCCAGAGGGGAGTCTAATGAGGGCAAACATTTGATGGTAACAGCTTCCCTGCGGGAGATACTCTCTTTGCCAAAATCGCCTTATTAGACGCAGTTAAGTTACAATTCAGTACCCTGTCCTACAGCTTGCTGTTAGGAGGGAATCTGCAGCTTGCAGTGAAAGCGCTTCCAGAGGGGAGTCTAATGAGGGCAAACATTTGATGGTAGCAGCTTCCCTGCGGGAGATACTCTCTTTGCCAAAATCGCATTATTAGGCGAAAGTAAGATACAATTCAGTACCCTATCCTAAAGCTTGCTGTTAGGAGGGAATCTGCAGCTTGCAGTGAAAGCGCTTCCAGAGGGGAGTCTAATGAGGGCAAACATTTGATGGTAACAGCTTCCCGGCGGGAGATATTCTCTTTGCCAAAATCGCCTTATTAGACGCAGTTAAGTTACAATTCAGTACAGTGTCCTACAGCTTGCTCTTAGGAGGGAATCTGCAGCTTGCAGTGAAAGCGCTTCCAGAGGGGAGTCTAATGAGGGCAAATATTTGACGGTAGCAGCTTCCCTGCGGGAGATACTCTCTTTGCCAAAATCGCATTATTAGGCGAAAGTAAGTTACAATTCAGTACCCTATCCTAAAGCTTGCTGTTAGGAGGGAATCTGCAGCTTGCAGTGAAAGCGCTTCCAGAGGGGAGTCTAATGAGGGCAAACATTTGATGGTAGCAGCTTCCCTGCGGGAGATAGTCTCTTTGCCAAAATAGCCTTATTAGCAGCAGTTAAGTTACAATTCAGTACCCTATCCTAAAGCTTGCTGTTAGGAGGGAATCTGCAGCTTGCAGTGAAAGCGCTTCCAGAGGGGAGTCTAATGAGGGCAAACATTTGATGGTAGCAGCTTCCCTGCGGGAGATATTCTCTTTGCCATAATCGCATTATTAGGCGAAAGTAAGTTACAATTCAGTACCCTATCCTAAAGCTTGCTGTTAGGAGGGAATCTGCAGCTTGCAGTGAAAGCGCTTCCAGAGGGGAATCTAATGAGGGCAAACATTTGATGGTAGCAGCTTCCCTGCGGGAGATATTCTCTTTGCATAATCGCATTATTAGGCGAAAGTAAGTTACAATTCAGTACCCTATCCTAAAGCTTGCTGTTAGGAGGGAATCTGCAGCTTGCAGTGAAAGCGCTTCCAGAGGGGAGTCTAATGAGGGCAAACATTTGATGGTAGCAGCTTCCCTGCGGGAGATAGTCTCTTTGCCAAAATCGCCTTATTAGCAGCAGTTAAGTTACAATTCAGTACCCTATCCTAAAGCTTGCTGTTAGGAGGGAATCTGCAGCTTGCAGTGAAAGCGCTTCCAGAGGGGAGTCTAATGAGGGCAAACATTTGATGGTAGCAGCTTCCCTGCGGGAGATACTCTCTTTGCCAAAATCGCATTATTAGGCGAAAGTAAGTTACAATTCAGTACCCTATCCTAAAGCTTGCTGTTAGGAGGGAATCTGCAGCTTGCAGTGAAAGCGCTTCCAGAGGGGAGTCTAATGAGGGCAAACATTTGATGGTAGCAGCTTCCCTGCGGGAGATACTCTCTTTGCCAAAATCGCATTATTAGGCGAAAGTAAGATACAATTCAGTACCCTATCCTAAAACTTGCTGTTAGGAGGGAATCTGCAGCTTGCAGTGAAAGCGCTTCCAGAGGGGAGTCTAATGAGGGCAAACATTTGATGGTAGCAGCTTCACTGCGGGAGATACTCTCTTTGCCAAAATCGCCTTATTAGCAGCAGTTAAGTTACAATTCAGTACCCTATCCTAAAGCTTGCTGTTAGGAGGGAATCTGCAGCTTGCAGTGAAAGCGCTTCCAGAGGGGAGTCTAATGAGGGCAAACATTTGATGGTAGCAGCTTCCCTGCGGGAGATAGTCTCTTTGCCAAAATCGCATTATTAGGCGAAAGTAAGTTACAATTCAGTACCCTATCCTAAAGCTTGCTGTTAGGAGGGAATCTGCAGCTTGCAGTGAAAGCGCTTCCAGAGGGGAGTCTAATGAGGGCAAACATTTGATGGTAGCAGCTTCCCTGCGGGAGATACTCTCTTTGCCAAAATCGCATTATTAGGCGAAAGTAAGTTACAATTCAGTACCCTATCCTAAAGCTTGCTGTTAGGAGGGAATCTGCCGCTTGCAGTGAAAGCGCTTCCAAAGGGGAGTCTAATGAGGGCAAACATTTGATGGTAACAGCTTCCCGGCGGGAGATATTCTCTTTGCCAAAATCGCCTTATTAGACGCAGTTAAGTTACAATTCAGTACAGTGTCCTACAGCTTGCTCTTAGGAGGGAATCTGCAGCTTGCAGTGAAAGCGCTTCCAGAGGGGAGTCTAATGAGGGCAAACATTTGATGGTAGCAGCTTCCCTGCGGGAGATACTCTCTTTGCCAAAATCGCATTTTTAGGCGAAAGTAAGTTACAATTCAGCACTCTATCCTAAAGCTTGCTGTTAGGAGGGAATCTGCAGCTTGCAGTGAAAGCGCTTCCAGAGGGGAGTCTAATGAGGGCAAACATTTGATGGTAGCAGCTTCCCTGCGGGAGATACTCTCTTTGCCAAAATCGCATTTTTAGGCGAAAGTAAGTTACAATTCAGTACTCTATCCTAAAGCTTGCTGTTAGGAGGGTATCTGCAGCTTGCAGTGAAAGCGCTTCCAGAGGGGAGTCTAATGAGGGCAAACATTTGATGGTAGCAGCTTCCCTGCGGGAGATACTCTCTTTGCCAACATCGCATTTTTAGGCGAAAGTAAGTTACAATTCAGTACCCTATCCTAAAGCTTGCTGTTAGGAGGGAATCTGCAGCTTGCAGTGAAAGCGCTTCCAGAGGGGAATCTAATGAGGGCAAACATTTGATGGTAGCAGCTTCCCTGCGGGAGATATTCTCTTTGCCATAATCGCATTATTAGGCGAAAGTAAGTTACAATTCAGTACCCTATCCTAAAGCTTGCTGTTAGGAGGGAATCTGCAGCTTGCAGTGAAAGCGCTTCCAGAGGGGAATCTAATGAGGGCAAACATTTGATGGTAGCAGCTTCCCTGCGGGAGATATTCTCTTTGCCATAATCGCATTATTAGGCGAAAGTAAGTTACAATTCAGTACCCTATCCTAAAGGTTGCTGTTAGGAGGGAATCTGCAGCTTGCAGTGAAAGCGCTTCCAGAGGGGAGTCTAATGAGGGCAAACATTTGATGGTAGCAGCTTCCCTGCGGGAGATAGTCTCTTTGCCAAAATAGCCTTATTAGCAGCAGTTAAGTTACAATTCAGTACCCTATCCTAAAGCTTGCTGTTAGGAGGGAATCTGCAGCTTGCAGTGAAAGCGCTTCCAGAGGAGAGTCTAATGAGGGCAAATATTTGATGGTAGCAGCTTCCCTGCGGGAGATAGTCTCTTTTCCAAAATCGCATTATTAGGCGAAAGTAAGTTACAATTCAGTACCCTATCCTAAAGCTTGCTGTTAGGAGGGAATCTGCAGCTTGCAGTGAAAGCGCTTCCAGAGGGGAGTCTAATGAGGGCAAACATTTGATGGTAGCAGCTTCCCTGCGGGAGATACTCTCTTTGCCAAAATCGCATTATTAGGCGAAAGTAAGATACAATTCAGTACCCTATCCTAAAACTTGCTGTTAGGAGGGAATCTGCAGCTTGCAGTGAAAGCGCTTCCAGAGGGGAGTCTAATGAGGGCAAACATTTGATGGTAGCAGCTTCACTGCGGGAGATACTCTCTTTGCCAAAATCGCCTTATTAGCAGCAGTTAAGTTACAATTCAGTACCCTATCCTAAAGCTTGCTGTTAGGAGGGAATCTGCAGCTTGCAGTGAAAGCGCTTCCAGAGGGGAGTCTAATGAGGGCAAACATTTGATGGTAGCAGCTTCCCTGCGGGAGATACTCTCTTTGCCAAAATCGCATTATTAGGCGAAAGTAAGTTACAATTCAGTACCCTATCCTAAAGCCTGCTGTTAGGAGGGAATCTGCAGCTTGCAGTGAAAGCGCTTCCAGAGGGGAGTCTAACGAGGGCAAACATTTGATGGTAGCAGCTTCCCTGCGGGAGATACTCTCTTTGCCAAAATCGCATTTTTAGGCGAAAGTAAGTTACAATTCAGTACTCTATCCTAAAGTTTGCTGTTAGGAGGGAATCTGCAGCTTGCAATGAAAGCGCTTCCAGAGGGGAGTCTAATGAGGGCAAACATTTGATGGTAGCAGCTTCCCTGCGGGAGATATTCTCATTGCAAAAATCGCCTTATTAGCCGCAGTTAAGTTACAATTCAGTACCCTATCCTAAAGCTTGCTGTTAGGAGGGAATCTGCAGCTTGCAGTGAAAGCGCTTCCAGAGGGGAGTCTAATGAGGGCAAACATTTGATGGTAGCAGCTTCCCTGCGGGAGATATTCTCTTTGCAAAAATCGCCTTATTAGCCGCAGTTAAGTTACAATTCAGTACCCTATCCTAAAGCTTGCTGTTAGGAGGGAATCTGCAGCTTGCAGTGAAAGCGCTTCCAGAGGGGAGTCTAATGAGGGCAAACATTTGATGGTAGCAGCTTCCCTGCGGGAGATATTCTCATTGAAAAAATCGCCTTATTAGCCGCAGTTAAGTTACAATTCAGTACCCTATCCTAAAGCTTGCTGTTAGGAGGGAATCTGCAGCTTGCAGTGAAAGCGCTTCCAGAGGGGAGTCTAATGAGGGCAAACATTTGATGGTAGCAGCTTCCCTGCGGGAGATACTCTCTTTGTAAAAAACGCCTTATTAGCCGCAGTTAAGTTACAATTCAGTACCCTATCCTAAAGCTTGCTGTTAGGAGGGAATCTGCAGCTTGCAGTGAAAGCGCTTCCAGAGGGGAGTCTAATGAGGGCAAACATTTGACGGTAGCAGCTTCCCTGCGGGAGATACTCTCTTTGCCAAAATCGCATTATTAGGCGAAAGTAAGTTACAATTCAGTACCCTATCCTAAAGCTTGCTGTTAGGAGGGAATCTGCAGCTTGCAGTGAAAGCGCTTCCAGAGGGGAGTCTAATGAGGGCAAAAATTTGATGGTAGCAGCTTCCCTGCGGGAGATAGTCTCTTTGCCAAAATAGCCTTATTAGCAGCAGTTAAGTTACAATTCAGTACCCTATCCTAAAGCTTGCTGTTAGGAGGGAATCTGCAGCTTGCAGTGAAAGCGCTTCCAGAGGGGAGTCTAATGAGGGCAAACATTTGATGGTAGCAGCTTCCCTGCGGGAGATACTCTCTTTGCCAAAATCGCCTTATTAGACGCAGTTAAGTTACAATTCAGTACAGTGTCCTACAGCTTGCTCTTAGGAGGGAATCTGCAGCTTGCAGTGAAAGCGCTTCCAGAGGGGAGTCTAATGAGGGCAAACATTTGATGCTAGCAGCTTCCCTGCGGGAGATACTCTCTTTGCCAAAATCGCATTATTAGGCGAAAGTAAGATACAATTCAGTACCCTATCCTAAAACTTGCTGTTAGGAGGGAATCTGCAGCTTGCAGTGAAAGCGCTTCCAGAGGGGAGTCTAATGAGGGCAAACATTTGATGGTAGCAGCTTCCCTGCGGGAGATACTCTCTTTGCCAAAATCGCATTTTTAGGCGAAAGTAAGTTACAATTCAGTACTCTATCCTAAAGCTTGCTGTTAGGAGGGAATCTGCAGCTTGCAGTGAAAGCGCTTCCAGAGGGGAGTCTAATGAGGGCAAACATTTGATGGTAGCAGCTTCCCTGCGGGAGATACTCTCTTTGCCAACATCGCATTTTTAGGCGAAAGTAAGTTACAATTCAGTACCCTATCCTAAAGCTTGCTGTTAGGAGGGAATCTGCAGCTTGCAGTGAAAGCGCTTCCAGAGGGGAATCTAATGAGGGCAAACATTTGATGGTAGCAGCTTCCCTGCGGGAGATATTCTCTTTGCCATAATCGCATTATTAGGCGAAAGTAAGTTACAATTCAGTACCCTATCCTAAAGCTTGCTGTTAGGAGGGAATCTGCAGCTTACAGTGAAAGCGCTTCCAGAGGGGAGTCTAATGAGGGCAAACATTTGATGGTAGCAGCTTCCCTGCGGGAGATAGTCTCTTTGCCAAAATCGCATTATTAGCCGCAGTTAAGTTACAATTCAGTACCCTATCCTAAAGCTTGCTGTTAGGAGGGAATCTGCAGCTTGCAGTGAAAGCGCTTCCAGAGGGGAGTCTAATGAGGGCAAACATTTGATGGTAGCAGCTTCCCTGCGGGAGATATTCTCTTTGAAAAATCGCCTTATTAGCCGCAGTTAAGTTACAATTCAGTACCCTATCCTAAAGCTTGCTGTTAGGAGGGAATCTGCAGCTTGCAGTGAAAGCGCTTCCAGAGGGGAGTCTAATGAGGGCAAACATTTGATGGTAGCAGCTTCCCTGCGGGAGATATTCTCATTGCAAAAATCGCCTTATTAGCCGCAGTTAAGTTACAATTCAGTACCCTATCCTAAAGCTTGCTGTTAGGAGGGAATCTGCAGCTTGCAGTGAAAGCGCTTCCAGAGGGGAGTCTAATGAGGGCAAACATTTGATGGTAGCAGCTTCCCTGCGGGAGATACTCTCTTTGCAAAAAACGCTTAATTAGCCGCAGTTAAGTTACAATTCAGTACCCTATCCTAAAGCTTGCTGTTAGGAGGGAATCTGCAGCTTGCAGTGAAAGCGCTTCCAGAGGGGAGTCTAACGAGGGCAAACATTTGACGGTAGCAGCTTCCCTGCGGGAGATACTCTCTTTGCCAAAATCGCATTATTAGGCGAAAGTAAGTTACAATTCAGTACCCTATCCTAAAGCTTGCTGTTAGGAGGGAATCTGCAGCTTGCAGTGAAAGCGCTTCCAGAGGGGAGTCTAATGAGGGCAAACATTTGATGGTAGCAGCTTCCCTGCGGGAGATACTCTCTTTGCCAAAATAGCCTTATTAGCAGCAGTTAAGTTACAATTCAGTACCCTATCCTAAAGCTTGCTGTTAGGAGGGAATCTGCAGCTTGCAGTGAAAGCGCTTCCAGAGGGGAGTCTAATGAGGGCAAACATTTGATGGTAGCAGCTTCCCTGCGGGAGATACTCTCTTTGCCAAAATCGCCTTATTAGACGCAGTTAAGTTACAATTCAGTACAGTGTCCTACAGCTTGCTCTTAGGAGGGAATCTGCAGCTTGCAGTGAAAGCGCTTCCAGAGGGGAGTCTAATGAGGGCAAACATTTGATGGTAGCAGCTTCCCTGCGGGAGATACTCTCTTTGCCAAAATCGCATTTTTAGGCGAAAGTAAGTTACAATTCAGTACTCTATCCTAAAGCTTGCTGTTAGGAGGGAATCTGCAGCTTGCAGTGAAAGCGCTTCCAGAGGGGAATCTAATGAGGGCAAACATTTGATGGTAGCAGCTTCCCTGCGGGAGATATTCTCTTTGCCATAATCGCATTATTAGGCGAAAGTAAGTTACAATTCAGTACCCTATCCTAAAGCTTGCTGTTAGGAGGGAATCTGCAGCTTGCAGTGAAAACGCTTCCAGAGGAGAGTCTAATGAGGGCAAATATTTGATGGTAGCAGCTTCCCTGCGGGAGATACTCTCTTTTCCAAAATCGCATTATTAGGCGAAAGTAAGTTACAATTCAGTACCCTATCCTAAAGCTTGCTGTTAGGAGGGAATCTGCAGCTTGCAGTGAAAGCGCTTCCAGAGGGGAGTCTAATGAGGGCAAACATTTGATGGTAGCAGCTTCCCTGCGGGAGATACTCTCTTTGCCAAAATCGCATTATTAGGCGAAAGTAAGATACAATTCAGTACCCTATCCTAAAACTTGCTGTTAGGAGGGAATCTGCAGCTTGCAGTGAAAGCGCTTCCAGAGGGGAGTCTAATGAGGGCAAATATTTGATGGTAGCAGCTTCAGTGCGGGAGATACTCTCTTTGCCAAAATCGCCTTATTAGCAGCAGTTAAGTTACAATTCAGTACCCTATCCTAAAGCTTGCTGTTAGGAGGGAATCTGCAGCTTGCAGTGAAAGCGCTTCCAGAGGGGAGTCTAATGAGGGCAAACATTTGATGGTAGCAGCTTCCCTGCGGGAGATACTCTCTTTGCCAAAATCGCATTTTTAGGCGAAAATAAGTTACAATTCAGTAATCTATCCTAAAGCTTGCTGTTAGGAGGGAATCTGCAGCTTGCAGTGAAAGCGCTTCCAGAGGGGAGTCTAATGAGGGCAAACATTTGATGGTAGCACCTTCCCTGCGGGAGATATTCTCATTGCAAAAATCGCCTTATTAGCCGCAGTTAAGTTACAATTCAGTACCCTATCCTAAAGCTTGCTGTAAGGAGGGAATCTGCAGCTTGCAGTGAAAGCGCTTCCAGAGGGGAGTCTAATGAGGGCAAATATTTGATGGTAGCAGCTTCCCTGCGGGAGATACTCTCTTTGGCAAAATCGCTTTATTAGGCGAAAGTAAGTTACAATTCAGTACCCTATCCTAAAGCTTGCTGTTAGGAGGGAATCTGCAGCTTGCAGTGAAAGCGCTTCCAGAGGGGAATCTAATGAGGGCAAACATTTGATGGTATCAGCTTCCCTGCGGGAGATATTCTCTTTGCCATAATCGCATTATTAGGCGAAAGTAAGTTACAATTCAGTACCCTATCCTAAAGCTTGCTGTTAGGAGGGAATCTGCAGCTTGCAGTGAAAGCGCTTCCAGAGGGGAGTCTATCGAGGGCAAACATTTGATGGTAGCAGCTTCCCTGCGGGAGATACTCTCTTTGCCAAAATCGCCTTATTAGCCGCAGTTAAGTTACAATTCAGTACCCTGTCCTAAAGCTTGCTGTTAGGAGGGAATCTGCAGCTTGCAGTGAAAGCGCTTCCAGAGGGGAGTCTATCGAGGGCAAACATTTGATGGTAGCAGCTTCCCTGCGGGAGATACTCTCTTTGCCAAAATCGCCTTATTAGACGCAGTTAAGTTACAATTCAGTACCCTATCCTAAAGCTTGCTGTTAGGAGGGAATCTGCAGCTTGCAGTGAAAGCGCTTCCAGAGGGGAGTCTATCGAGGGCAAACATTTGATGGTAGCAGCTTCCCTGCGGGAGATACTCTCTTTGCCAAAATCGCCTTATTAGCCGCAGTTAAGTTACAATTCAGTACCCTATCCTAAAGCTTGCTGTTAGGAGGGAATCTGCAGCTTGCAGTGAAAGCGCTTCCAGAGGGGAGTCTAACGAGGGCAAACATTTCATGGTAGCAGCTTCCCTGCGGGAGATACTCTCTTTGCCATAATCGCCTAATTAGCCGCAGTTAAGTTACAATTCAGTACCCTATCCTAAAGCTTGCTGTTAGGAGGGAATCTGCAGCTTGCAGTGAAAGCGCTTCCAGAGGGGAGTCTAACGAGGAAACATTTGATGGTAGCAGCTTCCCTGCGGGAGATACTCTCTTTGCCAAAATCGCATTATTAGGCGAAAGTAAGTTACAATTCAGTACCATATCCTAAAGCTTGCTGTTAGGAGGGAATCTGCAGCTTGCAGTGAAAGCGCTTCCAGAGGGGAGTCTAACGAGGGCAAACATTTGACGGTAGCAGCTTCCCTGCGGGAGATAGTCTCTTTGCCAAAATCTCCTTATTAGCAGCAGTTAAGTTACAATTCAGTACCCTATCCTAAAGCTTGCTGTTAGGAGGGAATCTGCAGCTTGCAGTGAAAGCGCTTCCAGAGGGGAGTCTAATGAGGGCAAACATTTGATGGTAGCAGCTTCCCTGCGGGAGATAGTCTCTTTGCCAAAATAGCGTTATTAGCAGCAGTTAAGTTACAATTCAGTACCCTATCCTAAAGCTTGCTGTTAGGAGGGAATCTGCAGCTTGCAGTGAAAGCGCTTCCAGAGGGGAGTCTAATGAGGGCAAACATTTGATGGTAGAAGCTTCCCTGCGGGAGATACTCTCTTTGCCAAAATCGCATTATTAGGCGAAAGTAAGATACAATTCAGTACACTATCCTAAAGCTTGCTGTTAGGAGGGAATCTGCAGCTTGCAGTGAAAGCGCTTCCAGAGGGGAGTCTAATGAGGGCAAACATTTGATGGTAGCAGCTTCCCTGCGGGAGATACTCTCTTTGCCAAAATCGCATTATTAGGCGAAAGTAAGTTACAATTCAGTACCCTATCCTAAAGCTTGCTGTTAGGAGGGAATCTGCAGCTTGCAGTGAAAGCGCTTCCAGAGGGGAGTCTAATGAGGGCAAACATTTGATGGTAGCAGCTTCCCTGCGGGAGATACTCTCTTTGCCAAAATCGCCTTATTAGGCGAAAGTAAGATACAATTCAGTACCCTATCCTAAGGCTTGCTGTTAGGAGGGAAACTGCAGCTTGCAGTGAAAGCGCTTCCAGAGAGGAGTCTAATGAGGGCAAACATTTATTGGTAGCAGCTTCCCTGCGGGAGGTACTCTCTTTGCCATAATCGCCTTATTAGCCGCAGTTAAGATACAATTCAGTACACTATCCTAAAGCTTGCTGTTAGGAGGGAATCTGCAGCTTGCAGTGAAAGCGCTTCCAGAGGAGAGTCTAATGAGGGCAAATATTTGATGGTAGCAGCTTCCCTGCGGGAGATACTCTCTTTTCCAAAATCGCATTATTAGGCGAAAGTAAGTTACAATTCAGTACCCTATCCTAAAGCTTGCTGTTAGGAGGGAATCTGCAGCTTGCAGTGAAAGCGCTTCCAGAGGGGAGTCTAATGAGGGCAAACATTTGATGGTAGCAGCTTCCCTGCGGGAGATACTCTCTTTGCCAAAATAGCCTTATTAGCCGCAGTTAAGTTACAATTCAGTACCCTGTCCTAAAGCTTGCTGTTAGGAGGGAATCTGCAGCTTGCAGTGAAAGCGCTTCCAGAGGGGAGTCTATCGAGGGCAAACATTTGATGGTAGCAGCTTCCCTGCGGGAGATACTCTCTTTGCCAAAATCACCTTATTAGCCGCAGTTAAGTTACAATTCAGTACCCTATCCTAAAGCTTGCTGTTAGGAGGGAATCTGCAGCTTGCAGTGAAAGCGCTTCCAGAGGGGAGTCTAACGAGGGCAAACATTTGATGGTAACAGCTTCCCTGCGGGAGATACTCTCTTTGCCAAAATCGCATTATTAGGCGAAAGTAAGTTACAATTCAGTACCATATCCTAAAGCTTGCTGTTAGGAGGGAATCTGCAGCTTGCAGTGAAAGCGCTTCCAGAGGAGAGTCCAATGAGGGCAAATATTTGATGGTAGCAGCTTCCCTGCGGGAGATATTCTCTTTGCAAAAATCGCATTATTAGGCGAAAGTAAGTTACAATTCAGTACCCTATCCTAAAGCTTGCTGTTAGGAGGGAATCTGCAGCTTGCAGTGAAAGCGCTTCCAGAGGGGAGTCTAATGAGGGCAAACATTTGATGGTAGCAGCTTCCCTGCGGGAGATACTCTCTTTGCCAAAATCGCCTTATTAGGCGAAAGTAAGATACAATTCAGTACCCTATCCTAAGGCTTGCTGTTAGGAGGGAAACTGCAGCTTGCAGTGAAAGCGCTTCCAGAGAGGAGTCTAATGAGGGCAAACATTTATTGGTAGCAGCTTCCCTGCGGGAGGTACTCTCTTTGCCATAATCGCCTTATTAGCCGCAGTTAAGATACAATTCAGTACACTATCCTAAAGCTTGCTGTTAGGAGGGAATCTGCAGCTTGCAGTGAAAGCGCTTCCAGAGGAGAGTCTAATGAGGGCAAATATTTGATGGTAGCAGCTTCCCTGCGGGAGATACTCTCTTTTCCAAAATCGCATTATTAGGCGAAAGTAAGTTACAATTCAGTACCCTATCCTAAAGCTTGCTGTTAGGAGGGAATCTGCAGCTTGCAGTGAAAGCGCTTCCAGAGGGGAGTCTAATGAGGGCAAACATTTGATGGTAGCAGCTTCCCTGCGGGAGATACTCTCTTTGCCAAAATAGCCTTATTAGCCGCAGTTAAGTTACAATTCAGTACCCTGTCCTAAAGCTTGCTGTTAGGAGGGAATCTGCAGCTTGCAGTGAAAGCGCTTCCAGAGGGGAGTCTATCGAGGGCAAACATTTGATGGTAGCAGCTTCCCTGCGGGAGATACTCTCTTTGCCAATATCACCTTATTAGCCGCAGTTAAGTTACAATTCAGTACCCTATCCTAAAGCTTGCTGTTAGGAGGGAATCTGCAGCTTGCAGTGAAAGCGCTTCCAGAGGGGAGTCTAACGAGGGCAAACATTTGATGGTAACAGCTTCCCTGCGGGAGATACTCTCTTTGCCAAAATCGCATTATTAGGCGAAAGTAAGTTACAATTCAGTACCATATCCTAAAGCTTGCTGTTAGGAGGGAATCTGCAGCTTGCAGTGAAAGCGCTTCCAGAGGAGAGTCTAATGAGGGCAAATATTTGATGGTAGCAGCTTCCCTGCGGGAGATATTCTCTTTGCAAAAATCGCATTATTAGGCGAAAGTAAGATACAATTCAGTACCCTATCCTAAAGCTTGCTGTTAGGAGGGAATCTGCAGCTTGCAGTGAAAGCGCTTCCAGAGGGGAGTCTAATGAGGGCAACCATTTGATGGTAGCAGCTTCCCTGCGGGAGATATTCTCTTTGCCAAAATCCCCTTTTTAGACGCAGTTAAGTTACAATTCAGTACCCTGTCCTACAGCTTGCTGTTAGGAGGGAATCTGCAGCTTGCAGTGAAAGCGCTTCCAGAGGGGAGTCTAACGAGGGCAAACATTTGATGGTAGCAGCTTCCCTGCGGGAGATACTCTCTTTGCCAAAATCGCATTATTAGGCGAAAGTAAGATACAATTCAGTACCCTATCCTAAAGCTTGCTGTTAGGAGGGAATCTGCAGCTTGCAGTGAAAGCGCTTCCAGAGGGGAGTCTAATGAGGGCAAACATTTGATGGTAACAGCTTCCCGGTGGGAGATATTCTCTTTGCCAAAATCGCCTTATTAGACGCAGTTAAGATACAATTCAGTACAGTGTCCTACAGCTTGCTCTTAGGAGGGAATCTGCAGCTTGCAGTGAAAGCGCTTCCAGAGGGGAGTCTAATGAGGGCAAACATTTGATGGTAGCAGCTTCCCTGCGGGAGATACTCTCTTTGCCAACATCGCATTTTTAGGCGAAAGTAAGTTACAATTCAGTACCCTATCCTAAAGCTTGCTGTTAGGAGGGAATCTGCAGCTTGCAGTGAAAGCGCTTCCAGAGGGGAATCTAATGAGGGCAAACATTTGATGGTAGCAGCTTCCCTGCGGGAGATATTCTCTTTGCCATAATCGCATTATTAGGCGAAAGTAAGTTACAATTCAGTACCCTATCCTAAAGCTTGCTGTTAGGAGGGAATCTGCAGCTTGCAGTGAAAGCGCTTCCAGAGGGGAGTCTATCGAGGGCAAACATTTGATGGTAGAGGCTTCCCTGCGGGAGATACTCTCTTTGCCAAAATAGCCTTATTAGCAGCAGTTAAGTTACAATTCAGTACCCTATCCTAAAGCTTGCTGTTAGGAGGGAATCTGCAGCTTGCAGTGAAAGCGCTTCCAGAGGGGAGTCTAACGAGGGCAAACATTTCATGGTAGCAGCTTCCCTGCGGGAGATACTCTCTTTGCCATAATCGCCTAATTAGCCGCAGTTAAGTTACAATTCAGTACCCTATCCTAAAGCTTGCTGTTAGGAGGGAATCTGCAGCTTGCAGTGAAAGCGCTTCCAGAGGGGAGTCTAACGAGGAAACATTTGATGGTAGCAGCTTCCCTGCGGGAGATACTCTCTTTGCCAAAATCGCATTATTAGGCGAAAGTAAGTTACAATTCAGTACCATATCCTAAAGCTTGCTGTTAGGAGGGAATCTGCAGCTTGCAGTGAAAGCGCTTCCAGAGGGGAGTCTAACGAGGGCAAACATTTGACGGTAGCAGCTTCCCTGCGGGAGATAGTCTCTTTGCCAAAATCTCCTTATTAGCAGCAGTTAAGTTACAATTCAGTACCCTATCCTAAAGCTTGCTGTTAGGAGGGAATCTGCAGCTTGCAGTGAAAGCGCTTCCAGAGGGGAGTCTAATGAGGGCAAACATTTGATGGTAGCAGCTTCCCTGCGGGAGATAGTCTCTTTGCCAAAATAGCGTTATTAGCAGCAGTTAAGTTACAATTCAGTACCCTATCCTAAAGCTTGCTGTTAGGAGGGAATCTGCAGCTTGCAGTGAAAGCGCTTCCAGAGGGGAGTCTAATGAGGGCAAACATTTGATGGTAGCAGCTTCCCTGCGGGAGATAGTCTCTTTGCCAAAATCGCATTTTTAGGCGAAAGTAAGATACAATTCAGTACCCTATCCTAAAGCTTGCTGTTAGGAGGAAATCTGCAGCTTGCAGTGAAAGCGCTTCCAGAGGAGAGTCTAATGAGGGCAAATATTTGATGGTAGCAGCTTCCCTGCGGGAGATACTCTCTTTTCCAAAATCGCATTATTAGCCGCAGTTAAGATACAATTCAGTACCCTATCCTAAAGCTTGCTGTTAGGAGGGAATCTGCAGCTTGCAGTGAAAGCGCTTCCAGAGGGGAGTCTAACGAGGGCAAACATTTGATGGTAGCAGCTTCCCTGCGGGAGATACTCTCTTTGCCAAAATCGCATTATTAGGCGAAAGTAAGTTACAATTCAGTACCCTATCCTAAAGCTTGCTGTTAGGAGGGAATCTGCAGCTTGCAGTGAAAGCGCTTCCAGAGGGGAGTCTAATGAGGGCAAACATTTGATGGTAGCAGCTTCCCTGCGGGAGATAGTCTCTTTGCCAAAATAGCCTT
Organism: Phaenicophaeus curvirostris; assembly: GCF_032191515.1. Lineage (NCBI taxonomy): Eukaryota > Metazoa > Chordata > Aves > Cuculiformes > Cuculidae > Phaenicophaeus > Phaenicophaeus curvirostris. The sequence goes on along the minus strand of NW_027206915.1, from coordinate 60,830 downwards.
ATTAGCAGCAGTTAAGTTACAATTCAGTACCCTATCCTAAAGCTTGCTGTTAGGAGGGAATCTGCAGCTTGCAGTGAAAGCGCTTCCAGAGGGGAGTCTAATGAGGGCAAACATTTGATGGTAGCAGCTTCCCTGCGGGAGATACTCTCTTTGCCAAAATCGCATTATTAGGCGAAAGTATGTTACAATTCAGTACCCTATCCTAAAGCTTGCTGTTAGGAGGGAATCTGCAGCTTGCAGTGAAAGCGCTTCCAGAGGGGAGTCTATCGAGGGCAAACATTTGATGGTAGCAGCTTCCCTGCGGGAGATACTCTCTTTGCCAAAATCGCCTTACTAGCCGTAGTTAAGATAAAATTCAGTACCCTATCCTAAAGCTTGCTGTTAGGAGGGAATCTGCAGCTTGCAGTGAAAGCGCTTCCAGAGGGGAGTCTATCGAGGGCAAACATTTGATGGTAGCACCTTCCCTGCGGGAGATACTCTCTTTGCCAAAATCGCATTATTAGGCGAAAGTAAGTTACAATTCAGTACCCTATCCTAAAGCTTGCTGTTAGGAGGGAATCTGCAGCTTGCAGTGAAAGCGCTTCCAGAGGGGAGTCTAATGAGGGCAAACATTTGATGGTAGCAGCTTCCCTGCGGGAGATACTCTCTTTGCCAAAATAGCCTTATTAGCAGCAGTTAAGTTACAATTCAGTACCCTATCCTAAAGCTTGCTGTTAGGAGGGAATCTGCAGCTTGCAGTGAAAGCGCTTCCAGAGGGGAGTCTAATGAGGGCAAACATTTGATGGTAGCAGCTTCCCTGCGGGAGATACTCTCTTTGCCAAAATCGCATTATTAGGCGAAAGTAAGTTACAATTCAGTACCCTATCCTAAAGCTTGCTGTTAGGAGGGAATCTGCAGCTTGCAGTGAAAGCGCTTCCAGAGGGGAGTCTATCGAGGGCAAACATTTGATGGTAGCAGCTTCCCTGCGGGAGATACTCTCTTTGCCAAAATCGCCTTACTAGCCGTAGTTAAGATAAAATTCAGTACCCTATCCTAAAGCTTGCTGTTAGGAGGGAATCTGCAGCTTGCAGTGAAAGCGCTTCCAGAGGGGAGTCTATCGAGGGCAAACATTTGATGGTAGCACCTTCCCTGCGGGAGATACTCTCTTTGCCAAAATCGCATTATTAGGCGAAAGTAAGTTACAATTCAGTACCCTATCCTAAAGCTTGCTGTTAGGAGGGAATCTGCAGCTTGCAGTGAAAGCGCTTCCAGAGGGGAGTCTAATGAGGGCAAACATTTGATGGTAGCAGCTTCCCTGCGGGAGATACTCTCTTTGCCAAAATAGCCTTATTAGCAGCAGTTAAGTTACAATTCAGTACCCTATCCTAAAGCTTGCTGTTAGGAGGGAATCTGCAGCTTGCAGTGAAAGCGCTTCCAGAGGGGAGTCTAATGAGGGCAAACATTTGATGGTAGCAGCTTCCCTGCGGGAGATACTCTCTTTGCCAAAATCGCATTATTAGGCGAAAGTAAGTTACAATTCAGTACCCTATCCTAAAGCTTGCTGTTAGGAGGGAATCTGCCGCTTGCAGTGAAAGCGCTTCCAGAGGAGAGTCTAATGAGGGCAAATATTTGATGGTAGCAGCTTCCCTGCGGGAGATACTCTCTTTTCCAAAATCGCATTATTAGACGAAAGTAAGTTACAATTCAGTACCCTATCCTAAAGCTTGCTGTTAGGAGGGAATCTGCAGCTTGCAGTGAAAGCGCTTCCAGAGGGGAGTCTAATGAGGGCAAACATTTGATGGTAGCAGCTTCCCTGCGGGAGATACTCTCTTTGCCAAAATCGCATTATTAGGCGAAAGTAAGATACAATTCAGTACCCTATCCTAAAGCTTGCTGTTAGGAGGGAATCTGCAGCTTGCAGTGAAAGCGCTTTCAGAGGGGAGTCTAATGAGGGCAACCATTTGATGGTAGCAGCTTCACTGCGGGAGATACTCTCTTTGCCAAAATCGCCTTATTAGCAGCAGTTAAGTTACAATTCAGTACCCTATCCTAAAGCTTGCTGTTAGGAGGGAATCTGCCGCTTGCAGTGAAAGCGCTTCCAGAGGGGAGTCTAATGAGGGCAAACATTTGATGGTAGCAGCTTCCCTGCGGGAGATATTCTCTTTGCCAAAATCGCATTATTAGGCGAAAGTAAGTTACAATTCAGTACCCTATCCTAAAGCTTGCTGTTAAGGAGGGAATCTGCAGCTTGCAGTGAAAGCGATTCCACAGGGTAGTCTAATGAGGGCAAACATTTGATGGTAGCAGCTTCCCTGCGGGAGATACTCTCTTTGCGAAAATCGTATTATTAGGCGAAAGTAAGTTACAATTCAGTACCCTATCCTAAAGCTTGCTGTTAGGAGGGAATCTGCAGCTTGCAGTGAAAGCGCTTCCAGAGAGGAGTCTAATGAGGGCAAACATTTGATGGTAGCAGCTTCCCTGCGGGAGATATTCTCTTTGCCATAATCGCATTATTAGGCGAAAGTAAGTTACAATTCAGTACCCTATCCTAAAGCTTGCTGTTAGGAGGGAATCTGCAGCTTGCAGTGAAAGCGCTTCCAGAGGGGAGTCTAATGAGGGCAAACATTTGATGGTAGCAGCTTCCCTGCGGGAGATACTCTCTTTGCCAAAATCGCATTATTAGGCGAAAGTAAGTTACAATTCAGTACCCTATCCTAAAGCTTGCTGTTAGGAGGGAATCTGCCGCTTGCAGTGAAAGCGCTTCCAGAGGGGAGTCTAATGAGGGCAAATATTTGATGGTAGCAGCTTCCCTGCGGGAGATACTCTCTTTGCCAAAATCGCATTATTAGGCGAAAGTAAGTTACAATTCAGTACCCTATCCTAAAGCTTGCTGTTAGGAGGGAATCTGCAGCTTGCAGTGAAAGCGCTTCCAGAGGGGAGTCTAATGAAGGCAAACATTTGATGGTAGCAGCTTACCTGCGGGAGATAGTCTCTTTGCCAAAATCGCATTATTAGGCGAAAGTAAGTTACAATTCAGTACCCTATCCTAAAGCTTGCTGTTAGGAGGGAATCTGCAGCTTGCAGTGAAAGCGCTTCCAGAGGGGAGTCTAATGAGGGCAAACATTTGATGGTAGCAGCTTCCCTGCGGGAGATACTCTCTTTGCCAAAATCGCCTTATTAGCTGCAGTTAAGATACAATTCAGTACCCTATCCTAAAAATTGCTGTTAGGAGGGAATCTGCAGCTTGCAGTGAAAGCGCTTCCAGAGGGATTCTAACGAGGGCAAACATCTGATGGTAGCAGCTTCCCTGCGGGAGATAGTCTCTTTGCCAAAATCGCATTATTAATCGAAAGTAAGATTCAATTCAGTACCCTATCCTAAAGCTTGCTGTTAGGAGGGAATCTGCAGCTTGCAGTGAAAGCGCTTCCAGAGGGGAGTCTAATGAGGGCAAACATTTGATGGTAGCAGCTTCCCTGCGGGAGATAATCTCTTTGCCAATATCGCATTATTAGGCGAAAGTAAGTTACAATTCAGTACCCTATCCTAAAGCTTGCTGTTAGGAGGGAATCTGCAGCTTGCAGTGAAAGCGCTTCCAGAGGGGAGTCTAACGAGGGCAAACATTTGATGGTAGCAGCTTCCCTGCGGGAGATACTCTCTTTGCCAAAATCGCCTTATTCGCCGCAGTTAAGTTACAATTCAGTACTCTATCCTAAAGATTGCTGTTAGGAGGGAATCTGCAGCTTGCAGTGAAAGCGCTTCCAGAGGGGAGTCTAATGAGGGCAAATATTTGATGGTAGCAGCTTCCCTGCGGGAGATACTCTCTTTGCCAAAATCGCATTATTAGTCGAAATTAAGATACAATTCAGTACCCTATCCTAAAGCTTGCTGTTAGGAGGGAATCTGCAGCTTGCAGTGAAAGCGCTTCCAGAGGGGAGTCTAATGAGGGCAAACATTTGATGGTAGCAGCTTCCCTGCGGGAGATACTCTCTTTGCCAAAATCGCCTTATTAGCCGCAGTTAAGTTACAATTCAGTACCCTATCCTAAAGCTTGCTGTTAGGAGGGAATCTGCAGCTTGCAGTGAAAGCGCTTCCAGAGGGGAGTCTAACGAGGGCAAACATTTGATGGTAGCAGCTTCCCTGCGGGAGATAGTCTCTTTGCCAAAATCGCATTATTAGGCGAAAGTAAGTTACAATTCAGTACCCTATCCTAAAGCTTGCTGTTAGGAGGGAATCTGCAGCTTGCAGTGAAAGCGCTTCCAGAGGGGAGTCTAATGAGGGCAAACATCTGATGGTAGCAGCTTCCCTGCGGGAGATACTCTCTTTGCCAATATCGCCTTATTAGCTGCAGTTAAGTTACAATTCAGTACTCTATCCTAAAGATTGCTGTTAGGAGGGAATCTGCAGCTTGCAGTGAAAGCGCTTCCAGAGGGGAGTCTAATGAGGGCAAACATTTGATGGTAGCAGCTTCCCTGCGGGAGATATTCTCTTTGCCAAAATCGCATTATTAGGCGAAAGTAAGATACAATTCAGTACCCTATCCTAAAGCTTGCTGTTAGGAGGGAATCTGCAGCTTGCGGTGAAAGCGCTTCCAGAGGGGAGTCTAATGAGGGCAAACATTTGATGGTAGCAGCTTCCCTGCGGGAGATATTCTCATTGCCAAAATCGCATTATTAGGCGAAAGTAAGATACAATTCTGTACACTATCCTAAAGCTTGCTGTTAGGAGGGAATCTGCAGCTTGCAGTGAAAGCGCTTCCAGAGGGGAGTCTAATGATGGCAAACATTTGATGGTAGCAGCTTCCCTGCGGGAGATACTCTCTTTGCCAAAGTCACATTATTAGGCAAAAGTAAGTTACAATTCAGTACCCTAACCTAAAGCTTGCTGTTAGGAGGGAATCTGCAGCTTGCAGTGAAAGCGCTTCCAGAGGGGAGTCTAACGAGGGCAAAGATTTGATGGTAGCAGCTTCCCTGCGGGAGATACTCTCTTTGCCAAAATCGCATTATTAGGCGAAAGTAACTTACAATTCAGTACCCTATCCTAAAGCTTGCTGTTAGGAAGAAATCTGCAGCTTGCAGTGAAAGCACTTCCAGAGGGGAGTCTAATGAGGGCAAACATTTGATGGTAGCAGCTTCCCTGCGGGAGATACTCTCTTTGCCAAAATCGCCTTATTAGCAGCAGTTAAGTTACAATTCAGTACCCTATCCTAAAGCTTGCTGTTAGGAGGGAATCTGCAGCTTGCAGTGAAAGCGCTTCCAGAGGGGAGTCTAATGAGGGCAAACATTTGATGGTAGCAGCTTCCCTGCGGGAGATAGTCTCTTTGCCAAAATCGCATTATTAGGCGAAAGTAAGTTACAATTCAGTACACTATCCTAAAGCTTGCTGTTAGGAGGGAATCTGCAGCTTGCAGTGAAAGCGCTTCCAGAGGGGAGTCTAATGAGGGCAAATATTTGATGGTAGCAGCTTCCCTGCGGGAGATACTCTCTTTGCCAAAATCGCATTATTAGGCGAAAGTAAGTTACAATTCAGTACCCTATCCTAAAGCTTGCTGTTAGGAGGGAATCTGCAGCTTGCAGTGAAAGCGCTTCCAGAGGGGAGTCTAATGAGGGCAAACATTTGATGGTAGCAGCTTCCCTGCGGGAGATACTCTCTTTGCCATAATTGCCTTATTAGCCGCAGTTAAGTTACAATTCAGTACCCTATCCTAAAGCTTCCTGTTAGGAGGGAATCTGCAGCTTGCAGTGAGAGCGCTTCCAGAGGGGAGTCTAATGAGGGCAAATATTTGATGGTAGCAGCTTCCCTGCGGGAGATACTCTCTTTGCCAAAATCGCATTATTAGGCGAAAGTAAGTTACAATTCAGTACCCTATCCTAAAGCTTGCTCTTAGGAGGGAATCTGCAGCTTGCAGTGAAAGCGCTTCCAGAGGGGAGTCTAATGAGGGCAAACATTTGATGGTAGCAGCTTCCCTGCGGGAGATATTCTCTTTGCCAAAATCGCATTATTAGGCGAAAGTAAGTTACAATTCAGTACCCTATCCTAAAGCTTGCTGTTAGGAGGGAATCTGCAGCTTGCAGTGAAAGCGATTCCACAGGGTAGTCTAATGAGGGCAAACATTTGATGGTAGCAGCTTCCCTGCGGGAGATACTCTCTTTGCCAAAATCGCATTTTTAGGCGAAAGTAAGTTACAATTCAGTACCCTATCCTAAAGCTTGCTGTTAGGAGGGAATCTGCAGCTTGCAGTGAAAGCGCTTCCAGAGAGGAGTCTAACGAGGGCAAACATTTGACGGTAGCTGCTTCCCTGCGGGAGATACTCTCTTTGCCAAAATCAAATTATTAGGCAAAAGTAAGTTACAATTCAGTACCCTATCCTAAAGCTTGCTGTTAGGAGGGAATCTGCAGATTGCAGTGAAAGCGCTTCCAGAGGGGAGTCTAATGAGGGCAAACATTTGATGGTAGCAGCTTCCCTGAGGGAGATACTCTCTTTGCCAAAATCGCATTATTAGGCGAAAGTAAGTTACAATTCAGTACCCTATCCTAAAGCTTGCTCTTAGGAGGGAATCTGCAGCTTGCAGTGAAAGCGCTTCCAGAGGAGAGTCTAATGAGGGCAAATATTTGATGGTAGCAGCTTCCCTGCGGGAGATAGTCTCTTTGCCAAAATAGCATTATTAGGCGAAAGTAAGATACAATTCAGTACCCTATCCTAAAGCTTGCTGTTAGGAGGGAATCTGCAGCTTGCAGTGAAAGCGATTCCAGAGGGGAGTCTAATGAGGGCAAATATTTGATGGTAGCAGCTTCCCTGCGGGAGATACTCTCTTTGCCAAAATCGCATTATTAGGCGAAAGTAAGTTACAATTCAGAACCCTTTCCTAAAGCTTGCTCTTAGGAGGGAATCTGCAGCTTGCAGTGAAAGCGCTTCCAGAGGGGAGTCTAATGAGGGCAAACATTTGATGGTAGCAGCTTCCCTGCGGGAGATATTCTCTTTGCAATAATCGCATTATTAGGCGAAAGTAAGTTACAATTCAGTACCCTATCCTAAAGCTTGCTGTTAGGAGGGAATCTGCAGCTTGCAGTGAAAGCGCTTCCAGAGGGGAGTCTAATGAGGGCAAACATTTGATGGTAACAGCTTCCCTGCGGGAGATACTCTCTTTGCCAAAATCGCCTTATTAGGCGAAAGTAAGTTACAATTCAGTACCCTATGCTAAAGCTTGCTGTTAGGAGGGAATCTGCAGCTTGCAGTGAAAGCGCTTCCAGAGGGGAGTCTAATGTGGGCAAACATTTGATGGTAGCAGCTTCCCTGCGGGAGATAGTCTCTTTGCCAAAATCGCATTATTAGGCGAAAGTAAGTTACAATTCAGTACCCTATCCTAAAGCTTGCTGTTAGGAGGGAATCTGCAGCTTGCAGTGAAAGCGCTTCCAGAGGGGAGTCTATCGAGGGCAAACATTTGATGGTAGCAGCTTCCCTGCGGGAGATACTCTCTTTGCCAAAATCGCATTATTAGGCGAAAGTAAGATACAATTCAGTACCCTATGCTAAAGCTTGCTGTTAGGAGGGAATCTGCAGCTTGCAGTGAAAGCGCTTCCAGAGGGGAGTCTAATGATGGCAAACATTTGATGGTAGCAGCTTCCCTGCGGGAGATACTCTCTTTGCCAAAGTCACAGTATTAGGCAAAAGTAAGTTACAATTCAGTACCCTATCCTAAAGCTTGCTGTTAGGAGGGAATCTGCAGCTTGCAGTGAAAGCGCTTCCAGAGGGGAGTCTAACGAGGGCAAAGATTTGATGGTAGCAGCTTCCCTGCGGGAGATACTCTCTTTGCCAAAATCGCCTTATTAGCAGCAGTTAAGTTACAATTCAGTACCCTATCCTAAAGCTTGCTGTTAGGAGGGAATCTGCAGCTTGCAGTGAAAGCGCTTCCAGAGGGGAGTCTAATGAGGGCAAACATTTGATGGTAGCAGCTTCCCTGTGGGAGATACTCTCTTTGCCAAAATCGCATTATTAGGCGAAAGTAAGTTACAATTCAGTACCCTATCCTAAAGCTTGCTGTTAGGAGGGAATCTGCAGCTTGCAGTGAAAGCGCTTCCAGAGGGGAGTCTAATGAAGGCAAACATTTGATGGTAGCAGCTTACCTGCGGGAGATAGTCTCTTTGCCAAAATCGCATTATTAGGCGAAAGTAAGTTACAATTCAGTACCCTATCCTAAAGCTTGCTGTTAGGAGGGAATCTGCAGCTTGCAGTGAAAGCGCTTCCAGAGGGGAGTCTAATGAGGGCAAACATTTGATGGTAGCAGCTTCCCTGCGGGAGATACTCTCTTTGCCAAAATCGCCTTATTAGCTGCAGTTAAGATACAATTCAGTACCCTATCCTAAAAATTGCTGTTAGGAGGGAATCTGCAGCTTGCAGTGAAAGCGCTTCCAGAGGGCAGTCTAACGAGGGCAAACATCTGATGGTAGCAGCTTCCCTGCGGGAGATACTCTCTTTGCCAAAATCGCCTTATTAGCTGCAGTTAAGTTACAATTCAGTACTCTATCCTAAAGATTGCTGTTAGGATGGAATCTGCAGCTTGCAGTGAAAGCGCTTCCAGAGGGGAGTCTAATGAGGGCAAACATTTGATGGTAGCAGCTTCCCTGCGGGAGATATTCTCTTTGCAAAAATCGCATTATTAGGCGAAAGTAAGACACAATTCAGTACCCTATCCTAAAGCTTGCTGTTAGGAGGGAATCTGCAGCTTGCAGTGAAAGCGCTTCCAGAGGGGAGTCTAACGAGGGCAAATATTTGATTGTAGCAGCTTCCCTGCGGGAGATAGTCTCTTTGCCAAAATCGCATTATTAGGCGAAAGTAAGTTACAATTCAGTACCCTATCCTAAAGCTTGCTGTTAGGAGGGAATCTGCAGCTTGCAGTGAAAGCGCTTCCAGAGGGGAGTCTAATGAGGGCAAACATTTGATGGTAGCAGCTTCCCTGCGGGAGATACTCTCTTTGCCAAAATCGCCTTATTAGCAGCAGTTAAGTTACAATTCAGTACCCTATCCTAAAGCTTGCTGTTAGGAGGGAATCAGCAGCTTGCAGTGAAAGCGCTTCCAGAGGGGAGTCTAATGAGGGCAAACATTTGATGGTAGCAGCTTCCCTGCGGGAGATATTCTCTTTGCCATAATCGCCTTATTAGACGCAGTAGAGTTACAATTCAGTACACTGTCCTACAGCTTGCTGTTAGGAGGGAATCTGCAGCTTGCAGTGAAAGCGCTTCCAGAGGGGAGTCTAATGAGGGCAAACATTTGATGGTAGCAGCTTCCCTGCGGGAGATACTCTCTTTGCCAAAATCGCATTATTAGGCGAAAGTAAGTTACAATTCAGTACCCTATCCTAAAGCTTGCTGTTAGGAGGGAATCTGCAGCTTGCAGTGAAAGCGCTTCCAGAGGGGAGTCTAATGAGGGAAAACATTTGATGGTAGCAGCTTCCCTGCGGGAGATACTCTCTTTGCCAAAATCGCATTATTAGGCGAAAGTAAGTTACAATTCAGTACCCTATCCTAAAGCTTGCTGTTAGGAAGCAATCTGCAGCTTGCAGTGAAAGCGCTTCCAGAGGGGAGTCTAATGAGGGCAAACATTTGATGGTAGCAGCTTCCCTGCGGGAGATACTCTCTTTGCCAAAATCGCATTATTAGGCGAAAGTAAATTACAATTCAGTACCCTATCCTAAAGCTTGCTGTTAGGAGGGAATCTGCAGCTTGCAGTGAAAGCCCTTCCAGAGGGGAGTCTAATGAGGGCAAACATTTGATGGTAGCAGCTTCCCTGCGGGAGATATTCTCATTGCCAAAATCGCCTTATTAGACGCAGTTAAGTTACAATTCAGTACCCTATCCTAAAGCTTGCTGTTAGGAGGGAATCTGCAGCTTGCAGTGAAATCGATTCCAGAGGGGAGTCTAATGAGGGCAAACATTTGATGGTAGCAGCTTCCCTGCGGGAGATAGTCTTCTTGCCATAATCGCATTATAAGGCGGAAGTAAGTTACAATTCAGTACCCTATCCTAAAGCTTGCTGTTAGGAGGGAATCTGCAGCTTGCAGTGAAAGCGCTTCCAGAGGGGAGTCTAATGAGGGCAAACATCTGATGGTAGCAGCTTCCCTGCGGGAGATACTCTCTTTGCCAAAATCGCCTTATTAGCTGCAGTTAAGTTACAATTCAGTACTCTATCCTAAAGATTGCTGTTAGGAGGGAATCTGCAGCTTGCAGTGAAAGCGCTTCCAGAGGGGAGTCTAATGAGGGCAAACATTTGATGGTAGCAGCTTCCCTGCGGGAGATAGTCTCTTTGCCAAAATCGCATTATTAGGCGAAAGTAAGATACAATTCAGTACCCTATCCTAAAGCTTGCTGTTAGGAGGGAATCTGTAGCTTGCAGTGAAAGCGCTTCCAGAGGGGAGTCTAATGAGGGCAAACATTTGATGGTAGCATCTTCCCTGCGGGAGATACTCTCTTTGCCAAAATCGCATTATTAGGCGAAAGTAAGATACAATTCAGTACCCTATGCTAAAGCTTGCTGTTAGGAAGGAATCTGCAGCTTGCAGTGAAAGCGCTTCCAGAGGGGAGTCTAATGATGGCAAACATTTGATGGTAGCAGCTTCCCTGCGGGAGATACTCTCTTTGCCAAAGTCACAGTATTAGGCAAAAGTAAGTTACAATTCAGTACCCTATCCTAAAGCTTGCTGTTAGGAGGGAATCTGCAGCTTGCAGTGAAAGCGCTTCCAGAGGGGAGTCTAACGAGGGCAAAGATTTGATGGTAGCAGCTTCCCTGCGGGAGATACTCTCTTTGCCAAAATCGCATTATAGGCGAAAGTAACTTACAATTCAGTACCCTATCCTAAAGCTTGCTGTTAGGAAGAAATCTGCAGCTTGCAGTGAAAGCACTTCCAGAGGGGAGTCTAATGAGGGCAAACATTTGATGGTAGCAGCTTCCCTGCTGGAGATACTCTCTTTGCCAAAATCGCCTTATTAGCAGCAGTTAAGTTACAATTCAGTACCCTATCCTAAAGCTTGCTGTTAGGAGGGAATCTGCAGCTTGCAGTGAAAGCGCTTCCAGAGGGGAGTCTAATGAGGGCAAACATTTGATGGTAGCAGCTTCCCTGTGGGAGATACTCTCTTTGCCAAAATCGCATTATTAGGCGAAAGTAAGTTACAATTCAGTACCCTATCCTAAAGCTTGCTGTTAGGAGGGAATCTGCAGCTTGCAGTGAAAGCGCTTCCAGAGGGGAGTCTAATGAGGGCAAATATTTGATGGTAGCAGCTTCCCTGCGGGAGATACTCTCTTTGCCAAAATCGCATTATTAGGCGAAAGTAAGTTACAATTCGGTACCCTATCCTAAAGCTTGCTGTTAGGAGGGAATCTGCAGCTTGCAGTGAAAGCGCTTCCAGAGGGGAGTCTAATGAAGGCAAACATTTGATGGTAGCAGCTTACCTGTGGGAGATAGTCTCTTTGCCAAAATCGCATTATTAGGCGAAAGTAAGTTACAATTCAGTACCCTATCCTAAAGCTTGCTGTTAGGAGGGAATCTGCAGCTTGCAGTGAAAGCGCTTCCAGAGGGGAGTCTAATGAGGGCAAACATTTGATGGTAGCAGCTTCCCTGCGGGAGATACTCTCTTTGCCAAAATCGCCTTATTAGCTGCAGTTAAGATACAATTCAGTACCCTATCCTAAAAATTGCTGTTAGGAGGGAATCTGCAGCTTGCAGTGAAAGCGCTTCCAGAGGGCAGTCTAACGAGGGCAAACATCTGATGGTAGCAGCTTCCCTGCGGGAGATACTCTCTTTGCCAAAATCGCCTTATTAGCTGCAGTTAAGTTACAATTCAGTACTCTATCCTAAAGATTGCTGTTAGGATGGAATCTGCAGCTTGCAGTGAAAGCGCTTCCAGAGGGGAGTCTAATGAGGGCAAACATTTGATGGTAGCAGCTTCCCTGCGGGAGATATTCTCTTTGCCAAAATCGCCTTATTAGACGCAGTAGAGTTACAATTCAGTACACTGTCCTACAGCTTGCTGTTAGGAGGGAATCTGCAGCTTGCAGTGAAAGCGCTTCCAGAGGGTAGTCTAATGAGGGCAAACATTTGATGGTAGCAGCTTCCCTGCGGGAGATACTCTCTTTGCCATAATCGCATTATTAGGCGAAAGTAAGTTACAATTCAGTACCCTATCCTAAAGCTTGCTGTTAGGAGGGAATCTGCAGCTTGCAGTGAAAGCGCTTCCAGAGGGGAGTCTAAGGAGGGCAAACATTTGATGGTAGCAGCTTCCCTGCGGGAGATACTCTCTTTGCCAAATTCGCATTATTAGGCGAAAGTAATTTACAATTCAGTACCCTATCCTAAAGCTTGCTGTTAGGAGGGAATCTGCAGCTTGCAGTGAAAGCGCTTCCAGAGGGGAGTCTAACGAGGGCAAACATTTGATGGTAGCAGCTTCCCTGCGGGAGATACTCTCTTTGCCAAAATCGCATTATTAGGCGAAAGTAAGTTACAATTCAGTACCCTATCCTAAAGCTTGCTGTTAGGAAGCAATCTGCAGCTTGCAGTGAAAGCGCTTCCAGAGGGGAGTCTAATGAGGGCAAACATTTGATGGTAGCAGCTTCCCTGCGGGAGATACTCTCTTTGCCAAAATCGCATTATTAGGCGAAAGTAAATTACAATTCAGTACCCTATCCTAAAGCTTGCTGTTAGGAGGGAATCTGCAGCTTGCAGTGAAAGCGCTTCCAGAGGGGAGTCTAACGAGGGCAAACATTTGATGGTAGCAGCTTCCCTGCGGGAGATATTCTCATTGCCAAAATCGCCTTATTAGACGCAGTTAAGTTACAATTCAGTACCCTATCCTAAAGCTTGCTGTTAGGAGGGAATCTGCAGCTTGCAGTGAAATCGATTCCAGAGGGGAGTCTAATGAGGGCAAACATTTGATGGTAGCAGCTTCCCTGCGGGAGATAGTCTTCTTGCCATAATCGCATTATAAGGCGGAAGTAAGTTACAATTCAGTACCCTATCCTAAAGCTTGCTGTTAGGAGGGAATCTGCTGCTTGCAGTGAAAGCGCTTCCAGAGGGGAGTCTAATGAGGGCAAACATCTGATGGTAGCAGCTTCCCTGCGGGAGATACTCTCTTTGCCAAAATCGCCTTATTAGCTGCAGTTAAGTTACAATTCAGTACTCTATCCTAAAGATTGCTGTTAGGAGGGAATCTGCAGCTTGCAGTGAAAGCGCTTCCAGAGGGGAGTCTAATGAGGGCAAACATTTGATGGTAGCAGCTTCCCTGCGGGAGATATTCTCTTTGCCAAAATCGCCTTATTAGACGCAGTTAAGTTACAATTCAGTACACTGTCCTACAGCTTGCTTTTAGGAGGGAATCTGCAGCTTGCAGTGAAAGCGCTTCCAGAGGGGAGTCTAATGAGGGCAAAGATTTGATGGTAGCAGCTTCCCTGCGGGAGATACTCTCTTTGCCAAAATCGCATTATTAGGCGAAAGTAAGTTACAATTCAGTACCTTATCCTAAAGCTTGCTGTTAGGAGGGAATCTGCAGCTTGCAGTGAAAGCGTTTCCAGAGGGGAGTCTAAGGAGGGCAAACATTTGATGGTAGCAGCTTCCCTGAGGGAGATACTCTCTTTGCCAAAATCGCATTATTAGGCGAAAGTAAGTTACAATTCAGAACCCTTTCCTAAAGCTTGCTGTTAGGAGGGAATCTGCAGCTTGCAGTGAAAGCGCTTCCAGAGGGGAGTCTAATGAGGGCAAACATTTGATGGTAGCAGCTTCCCTGCGGGAGATAGTCTCTTTGCCAAAATCGCCTTATTAGCCGCAGTTAAGTTACAATACAGTACCCTATCCTAAAGCTTGCTGTTAGGAGGGAATCTACAGCTTGCAGTGAAAGCGCTTCCAGAGGGGAGTCTAATGAGGGCAAACATTTGATGGTAGCAGCTTCCCTGCGGGAGATACTCTCTTTGCCAAAATCGCATTATTAGGCGAAAGTAAGTTACAATTCAGTACACTATCCTAAAGCTTGCTGTTAGGAGGGAATCTGCAGCTTGCAGTGAAAGCGCTTCCAGAGGGGAGTCTAATGAGGGCAAACATTTGATGGTAGCAGCTTCCCTGCGGGAGATACTCTCTTTGCTAAAATCGCATTATTAGGCGAAAGAAAGTTACAATTCAGTACCCTATCCTAAAGCTTGCTGTTAGGAGGGAATCTGCAGCTTGCAGTGAAAGCGCTTCCAGAGGGGAGTCTAATGAGGGCAAACGTTTGATGGTAACAGCTTCCCTGCGGGAGATACTCTCTTTGCCAAAATCGCATTTTTAGGCGAAAGTAAGATACAATTCAGTACCCTATCCTAAAGCTTGCTGTTAGGAGGGAATCTGCAGCTTGCAGTGAAAGCGCTTCCAGAGGGGAGTCTAACGAGGGCAAACATTTGATGGTAGCAGCTTCCCTGCAGGATATACTCTCTTTTCCGAAATCGCCTTATTAGCCGCAGTTAAGTTACAATTCAGTACCCTTTCCTAAAGCTTGTTGTTAGGAGGGAATCTGCCGCTTGCAGTGAAAGCGCTTCCAGAGGGGAGTCTAATGAGGGCAAAGATTTGATGGTAGCAGCTTCCCTGCGGGAGATACTCTCTTTGCCAATATCGCATTATTAGGCGAAAGTAAGTTACAATTCAGTACCCTATCCTAAAGCTTGCTGTTAGGAGGGAATCTGCAGCTTGCAGTGAAAGCGCTTCCAGAGGGGAGTCTAATGAGGGCAAACATTTGATGGTAGCAGCTTCCCTGCGGGAGATAGTCTCTTTGCCAAAATCGCATTATTAGGCGAAAGTAAGTTACAATTCAGTACCCTATCCTAAAGCTTGCTGTTAGGAGGGAATCTGCAGCTTGCAGTGAAAGCGCTTCCAGAGGGGAGTCTAAGGAGGGCAAACATTTGATGGTAGCAGCTTCCCTGCGGGAGATAGTCTCCTTGCCATAATCGCATTATAAGGCGAAAGTAAGTTACAATTCAGTACCCTATCCTAAATCTTGCTGTTAGGAGGGAATCTGCAGCTTGCAGTGAAAGCGCTTCCAGAGGGGAGTCTAATGAGGGCAAACATTTGATGGTAGCAGCTTCCCTGCGGGAGATACTCTCTTTGCCAATATCGCATTATTAGGCGAAAGTAAGTTACAATTCAGTACCCTATCCTAAAGCTTGCTGTTAGGAGGGAATCTGCAGCTTGCAGTGAAAGCGCTTCCAGAGGGGAGTCTAATGAGGGCAAACATTTGATGGTAGCAGCTTCCGTGCGGGAGATACTCTCTTTGCCAAAATCGCATTATTAGGCGAAAGTAAGTTACAATTCAGTACCCTATCCTAAAGCTTGCTGTTAGGAGGGAATCTGCAGCTTGCAGTGAAAGCGCTTCCAGAGGGGAGTCTAATGAGGGCAAACATTTGATGGTAGCAGCTTCCCTGCGGGAGATACTCTCTTTGCCAAAATCGCTTTATTAGGCGAAAGTAAGATACAATTCAGTACCCTATCCTAAAGCTTGCTGTTAGGAAGGAATCTGCAGCTTGCAGTGAAAGCAATTCCAGAGGGGAGTCTAATGAGGGCAAACATTTGATGGTAGCAGCTTCCCTGCGGGAGATAGTCTCTTTGCCAAAATCGCATTATTAGCCGCAGTTAAGTTACAATTCAGTACCCTATCCTAAAGCTTGCTGTTAGGAGGGAATCTGCAGCTTGCAGTGAAAGCGCTTCCAGAGGGGAGTCTAATGAGGGCAAACATTTGATGGTAGCAGCTTCCCTGCGGGAGATACTCTCTTTGCTAAAATCGCATTATTAGGCGAAAGAAAGTTACAATTCAGTACCCTATCCTAAAGCTTGCTGTTAGGAGGGAATCTGCAGCTTGCAGTGAAAGCGCTTCCAGAGGGTAGTCTAATGAGGGCAAACGTTTGATGGTAGCAGCTTCCCTGCGGGAGATACTCTCTTTGCTAAAATCGCATTATTAGGCGAAAGAAAGTTACAATTCAGTACCCTATCCTAAAGCTTGCTGTTAGGAGGGAATCTGCAGCTTGCAGTGAAAGCGCTTCCAGAGGGTAGTCTAATGAGGGCAAACGTTTGATGGTAACAGCTTCCCTGTGGGAGATACTCTCTTTGCCAAAATCGCATTTTTAGGCGAAAGTAAGATACAATTCAGTACCCTATCCTAAAGCTTGCTGTTAGGAGGGAATCTGCAGCTTGCAGTGAAAGCGCTTCCAGAGGGGAGTCTAATGAGGGCAAACATTTGATGGTAGCAGCTTCCCTGCGGGAGATACTCTCTTTGCTAAAATCGCATTATTAGGCGAAAGAAAGTTACAATTCAGTACCCTATCCTAAAGCTTGCTGTTAGGAGGGAATCTGCAGCTTGCAGTGAAAGCGCTTCCAGAGGGGAGTCTAATGAGGGCAAACGTTTGATGGTAACAGCTTCCCTGCGGGAGATACTCTCTTTGCCAAAATCGCATTTTTAGGCGAAAGTAAGATACAATTCAGTACCCTATCCTAAAGCTTGCTGTTAGGAGGGAATCTGCAGCTTGCAGTGAAAGCGCTTCCAGAGGGGAGTCTAACGAGGGCAAACATTTGATGGTAGCAGCTTCCCTGCAGGATATACTCTCTTTTCCGAAATCGCCTTATTAGCCGCAGTTAAGTTACAATTCAGTACCCTTTCCTAAAGCTTGTTGTTAGGAGGGAATCTGCCGCTTGCAGTGAAAGCGCTTCCAGAGGGGAGTCTAATGAGGGCAAAGATTTGATGGTAGCAGCTTCCCTGCGGGAGATACTCTCTTTGCCAATATCGCATTATTAGGCGAAAGTAAGTTACAATTCAGTACCCTATCCTAAAGCTTGCTGTTAGGAGGGAATCTGCAGCTTGCAGTGAAAGCGCTTCCAGAGGGGAGTCTAATGAGGGCAAACATTTGATGGTAGCAGCTTCCCTGCGGGAGATACTCTCTTTGCCAAAATCGCATTATTAGGCGAAAGTAAGTTACAATTCAGTACCCTATCCTAAAGCTTGCTGTTAGGAGGGAATCTGCAGCTTGCAGTGAAAGCGCTTCCAGAGGGGAGTCTAAGGAGGGCAAACATTTGATGGTAGCAGCTTCCCTGCGGGAGATACTCTCTTTGCCAATATCGCATTATTAGGCGAAAGTAAGTTACAATTCAGTACCCTATCCTAAAGCTTGCTGTTAGGAGGGAATCTGCAGCTTGCAGTGAAAGCGCTTCCAGAGGGGAGTCTAATGAGGGCAAACATTTGATGGTAGCAGCTTCCGTGCGGGAGATACTCTCTTTGCCAAAATCGCATTATTAGGCGAAAGTAAGTTACAATTCAGTACCCTATCCTAAAGCTTGCTGTTAGGAGGGAATCTGCAGCTTGCAGTGAAAGCGCTTCCAGAGGGGAGTCTAATGAGGGCAAACATTTGATGGTAGCAGCTTCCCTGCGGGAGATACTCTCTTTGCCAAAATCGCTTTATTAGGCGAAAGTAAGATACAATTCAGTACCCTATCCTAAAGCTTGCTGTTAGGAAGGAATCTGCAGCTTGCAGTGAAAGCAATTCCAGAGGGGAGTCTAATGAGGGCAAACATTTGATGGTAGCAGCTTCCCTGCGGGAGATAGTCTCTTTGCCAAAATCGCATTATTAGCCGCAGTTAAGTTACAATTCAGTACCCTATCCTAAAGCTTGCTGTTAGGAGGGAATCTGCAGCTTGCAGTGAAAGCGCTTCCAGAGGGGAGTCTAATGAGGGCAAACATTTGATGGTAGCAGCTTCCCTGCGGGAGATACTCTCTTTGCTAAAATCGCATTATTAGGCGAAAGAAAGTTACAATTCAGTACCCTATCCTAAAGCTTGCTGTTAGGAGGGAATCTGCAGCTTGCAGTGAAAGCTCTTCCAGAGGGTAGTCTAATGAGGGCAAACGTTTGATGGTAACAGCTTCCCTGTGGGAGATACTCTCTTTGCCAAAATCGCATTTTTAGGCGAAAGTAAGATACAATTCAGTACCCTATCCTAAAGCTTGCTGTTAGGAGGGAATCTGCAGCTTGCAGTGAAAGCGCTTCCAGAGGGGAGTCTAACGAGGGCAAACATTTGATGGTAGCAGCTTCCCTGCGGGAGATACTCTCTTTGCCAAAATCGCCTTATTAGGCGAAAGTAAGTTACAATTCAGTACCCTATCCTAAAGCTTGCTGTTAGGAGGGAATCTGCAGCTTGCAGTGAAAGCGCTTCCAGAGGGGAGTCTAATGAGGGCAAACATTTGATGGTAGCAGCTTCCCTGCGGGAGATACTCTCTTTGCCAAAATCGCCTTATTCGCCGCAGTTAAGTTACAATTCAGTACCCTATCCTAAAGCTTGCTGTTAGGAGGGAATCTGCAGCTTGCAGTGGAAGCGCTTCCAGAGGGGAGTCTAACGAGGGCAAACATTTGATTGTAGCAGCTTCCCTGCAGGATATACTCTCTTTTCCGAAATCGCCTTATTAGCCGCAGTTAAGTTACAATTCAGTACCCTATCCTAAAGCTTGCTGTTAGGACGGAATCTGCCGCTTGCAGTGAAAGCGCTTCCAGAGGGGAGTCTAATGAGGGCAAACATTTGATGGTAACAGCTTCCCTGCGGGAGATATTCTCTTTGCCAATATCGCCTTATTAGGCGAAAGTAAGTTACAATTCAGTACCCTATCCTAAAGCTTGCTCTTAGGAGGGAATCTGCAGCTTGCAGTGAAAGCGCTTCCAGAGGGGAGTCTAATGAGGGCAAACATTTGATGGTAGCAGCTTCCCTGCGGGAGATACTCTCTTTGCCAAAATTGCATTATTAGGCGAAAGTAAGTTACAATTCAGTACCCTATCCTAAAGCTTGCTGTTAGGAGGGAATCTGCAGCTTGCAGTGAAAGCCCTTCCAGAGGGGAGTCTAATGAGGGCAAACATTTGATGGTAGCAGCTTCCCTGCGGGAGATACTCTCTTTGCCAAAATCGCATTATTATGCGAAAGTAAGTTACAATTCAGTACCCTATCCTAAAGCTTGCTGTTAGGAGGGAATCTGCAGCTTGCAGTGAAAGCGCTTCCAGAGGGGAGTCTAATGAGGGCAAACATTTGATGGTAGCAGCTTCCCTGCGGGAGATATTCTCTTTGCCAAAATCGCCTTATTAGACGCAGTTAAGTTACAATTCAGTACACTGTCCTACAGCTTGCTGTTAGGAGGGAATCTGCAGCTTGCAGTGAAAGCGCTTCCAGAGGGGAGTCTAATGAGGGCAAACATTTGATGGTAGCAGCTTCCCTGCGGGAGATACTCTCTTTGCTAAAATCGCATTATTAGGCGAAAGAAAGTTACAATTCAGTACCCTATCCTAAAGCTTGCTGTTAGGAGGGAATCTGCAGCTTGCAGTGAAAGCGCTTCCAGAGGGGAGTCTAATGAGGGCAAACGTTTGATGGTAACAGCTTCCCTGCGGGAGATACTCTCTTTGCCAAAATCGCATTTTTAGGCGAAAGTAAGATACAATTCAGTACCCTATCCTAAAGCTTGCTGTTAGGAGGGAATCTGCAGCTTGCAGTGAAAGCGCTTCCAGAGGGGAGTCTAACGAGGGCAAACATTTGATGGTAGCAGCTTCCCTGCGGGAGATACTCTGTTTGCCAAAATCGCCTTATTAGGCGAAAGTAAGTTACAATTCAGTACCCTATCCTAAAGCTTGCTGTTAGGAGGGAATCTGCAGCTTGCAGTGAAAGCGCTTCCAGAGGGGAGTCTAATGAGGGCAAACATTTGATGGTAGCAGCTTCCCTGCGGGAGATACTCTCTTTGCCATAATCGCCTTATTCGCCGCAGTTAAGTTACAATTCAGTACCCTATCCTAAAGCTTGCTGTTAGGAGGGAATCTGCAGCTTGCAGTGAAAGCGCTTCCAGAGGGGAGTCTAATGAGGGCAAACATTTGATGGTAGCAGCTTCCCTGCGGGAGATACTCTCTTTGCCAAAATCGCATTATTAGGCGAAAGTAAGTTACAATTCAGAACCCTTTCCTAAAGCTTGCTGTTAGGAGGGAATCTGCAGCTTGCAGTGAAAGCGCTTCCAGAGGGGAGTCTAATGAGGGCAAACATTTGATGGTAGCAGCTTCCCTGCAGGAGATACTCTCTTTGCCAAAACCGCATTATTAGGCGAAAGTAAGTTACAATTCAGTACCCTATCCTAAAGCTTGCTGTTAGGAGGGAATCTGCAGCTTGCAGTGAAAGCGCTTCCAGAGGGGAGTCTAATGAGGGCAAACATTTGATGGTAGCAGCTTCCCTGCGGGAGATACTCTCTTTGCCAAAATCGCATTATTAGGCGAAAGTAAGATACAATTCAGTACCCTATCCTAAAGCTTGCTGTTAGGAGGGAATCTGCAGCTTGCAGTGGAAGCGCTTCCAGAGGGGAGTCTAACGAGGGCAAACATTTGATTGTAGCAGCTTCCCTGCAGGATATACTCTCTTTTCCGAAATCGCCTTATTAGCCGCAGTTAAGTTACAATTCAGTACCCTATCCTAAAGCTTGCTGTTAGGACGGAATCTGCCGCTTGCAGTGAAAGCGCTTCCAGAGGGGAGTCTAATGAGGGCAAACATTTGATGGTAACAGCTTCCCTGCGGGAGATATTCTCTTTGCCAATATCGCCTTATTAGGCGAAAGTAAGTTACAATTCAGTACCCTATCCTAAAGCTTGCTGTTAGGAGGGAATCTGCAGCTTGCAGTGAAAGCGCTTCCAGAGGGGAGTCTAATGAGGGCAAACATTTGATGGTAGCAGCTTCCCTGCGGGAGATACTCTCTTTGCCAAAATTGCATTATTAGGCGAAAGTAAGTTACAATTCAGTACCCTATCCTAAAGCTTGCTGTTAGGAGGGAATCTGCAGCTTGCAGTGAAAGCGCTTCCAGAGGGGAGTCTAATGAGGGCAAACATTTGATGGTAGCAGCTTCCCTGCGGGAGATACTCTCTTTGCCAAAATCGCATTATTAGTCGAAAGTAAGTTACAATTCAGTACCCTATCCTAAAGCTTGCTGTTAGGAGGGAATCTGCAGCTTGCAGTGAAAGCGCTTCCAGAGGGGAGTCTAATGAGGGCAAACATTTGATGGTAGCAGCTTCCCTGCGGGAGATAGTCTCTTTGCCAAAATCGCCTTATTAGACCCAGTTAAGTTACAATTCAGTACACTGTCCTACAGCTTGCTGTTAGGAGGGAATCTGCAGCTTGCAGTGAAAGCGCTTCCAGAGGGGAGTCTAATGAGGGCAAACATTTGATGGTAGCAGCTTCCCTGCGGGAGATACTCTCTTTGCCAAAATCGCATTATTAGGCGAAAGTAAGTTACAATTCAGTACCCTATCCTAAAGCTTGCTGTTAGGAGGGAATCTGCAGCTTGCAGTGAAAGCGCTTCCAGAGGGGAGTCTAATGAGGGCAAACATTTGATGGTAGCAGCTTCCCTGCGGGAGATACTCTCTTTGCCAAAATCGCATTATTAGGCGAAAGTAAGTTACAATTCAGTACCCTATCCTAAAGCTTGCTGTTAGGAGGGAATCTGCAGCTTGCAGTGAAAGCAATTCCAGAGGGGAGTCTAATGAGGGCAAACATTTGATGGTAGCAGCTTCCCTGCGGGAGATACTCTCTTTGCCAAAATCGCCTTATTAGCCGCAGTTAAGTTACAATTCAGTACCCTATCCTAAAGCTTGCTGTTAGGAAGGAGTCTGCAGCTTGCAGTGAAAGCGCTTCCAGAGGGGAGTCTAATGAGGGCAAACATTTGATGGTAGCAGCTTCCCTGCGGGCGATAGTCTCTTTGCCAAAATCGCCTTATTAGCAGCAGTTAAGTTACAATTCAGTACCCTATCCTAAAGCTTGCTGTTAGGAGGGAATCTGCAGCTTGCAGTGAAAGCGCTTCCAGAGGGGAGTCTAATGAGGGCAAACATTTGATGGTAGCAGCTTCCCTGCGGGAGATACTCTCTTTGCCAAAATCGCATTATTAGGCGAAAGTAAGTTACAATTCAGTACCCTATCCTAAAGCTTGCTGTTAGGAGGGAATCTGCAGCTTGCAGTGAAAGCGCTTCCAGAGGGGAGTCTAATGAGGGCAAACATTTGATGGTAGCAGCTTCCCTGCGGGAGATACTCTCTTTGCCAAAATCGCATTACTGGGCCAAAGTAAGTTACAATTCAGTACCCTATCCTAAAGCTTGCTGTTAGGAGGGAATCTGCAGCTTGCAGTGAAAGCGCTTCCAGAGGGGAGTCTAACGAGGGCAAACATTTGATGGTAGCAGCTTCCCTGCGGGAGATACTCTCTTTGCCAAAATCGCATTATTAGGCGAAAGTAAGTTACAATTCAGTACCCTATCCTAAAGCTTGCTGTTAGGAGGGAATCTGCAGCTTGCAGTGAAAGCGCTTCCAGAGGGGAGTCTAATGAGGGCAAACATTTGATGGTAGCAGCTTCCCTGCGGGAGATACTCTCTTTGCCAAAATCGCTTTATTAGGCGAAAGTAAGATACAATTCAGTACCCTATCCTAAAGCTTGCTGTTAGGAAGGAATCTGCAGCTTGCAGTGAAAGCAATTCCAGAGGGGAGTCTAATGAGGGCAAACATTTGATGGTAGCAGCTGCCCTGCGGGAGATAGTCTCTTTGCCAAAATCGCCTTATTAGCCGCAGTTAAGTTACAATTCAGTACCCTATCCTCAATCTTGCTGTTAGGAGGGAATCTGCAGCTTGCAGTGAAAGCGCTTCCAGAGGGGAGTGTAATGAGGGCAAACGTTTGATGGTAGCAGCTTCCCTGCGGGAGATACTCTCTTTGCCAAAATCGCATTATTAGGCGAAAGTAAGTTAAAATTCAGTACCCTATCCTAAAGCTTGCTGTTAGGAGGGAATCTGCAGCTTGCAGTGAAAGCGCTTCCAGAGGGGAGTCTAATGAGGGCAAACATTTGATGGTAGCAGCTTCCCTGCGGGAGATACTCTCTTTGCCAAAATCGCATTATTAGGCGAAAGTAAGTTACAATTCAGTACCCTATCCTAAAGCTTGCTGTTAGGAAGGAATCTGCAGCTTGCAGTGAAAGCGCTTCCAGAGGGGAGTCTAACGAGGGCAAACATTTGATGGTAGCAGCTTCCCTGCAGGATATACTCTCTTTTCCGAAATCGCCTTATTAGCCACAGTTAAGTTAGAATTCAGTACCCTTTCCTAAAGCTTGCTGTTAGGAGGGAATCTGCAGCTTGCAGTGAAAGCGCTTCCAGAGGGGAGTCTAATGAGGGCAAACATTTGATGGTAACAGCTTCCCTGCGGGAGATATTCTCTTTGCCAATATCGCCTTATTAGGCGAAAGTAAGTTACAATTCAGTACCCTATCCTAAAGCTTGCTGTTAGGAGGGAATCTGCAGCTTGCAGTGAAAGCGCTTCCAGAGGGGAGTCTAATGAGGGCAAACATTTGATGGTAGCAGCTTCCCTGCGGGAGATACTCTCTTTGCCAAAATCGCATTATTAGGCGAAAGTAAGTTACAATTCAGTATCCTATCCTAAAGCTTGCTGTTAGGAGGGAATCTGCAGCTTGCAGTGAAAGCGCTTCCAGAGGGGAGTCTAATGAGGGCAAACATTTGATGGTAGCAGCTTCCCTGCGGGAGATATTCTCTTTGCCAAAATCGCCTTATTAGACGCAGTTAAGTTACAATTCAGTACAGTGTCCTACAGCTTGCTGTTAGGAGGGAATCTGCAGCTTGCAGTGAAAGCGCTTCCAGAGGGGAGTCTAATGAGGGCAAACATTTGATGGTAGCAGCTTCCCTGCGGGAGATACTCTCTTTGCCAAAATCACATTATTAGTCGAAAGTAAGTTACAATTCAGTACCCTATCCTAAAGCTTGCTGTTAGGAGGGAATCTGCAGCTTGCAGTGAAAGCGCTTCCAGAGGGGAGTCTAAGGAGGGCAAACATTTGATGGTAGCAGCTTCCCTGCGGGAGATAGTCTCCTTGCCATAATCGCATTATAAGGCGAAAGTAAGTTACAATTCAGTACCCTTTCCTAAAGCTTGCTGTTAGGAGGGAATCTGCAGCTTGCAGTGAAAGCGCTTCCAGAGAGGAGTCTAATGAGGGCAAACATTTATTGGTAGCAGCTTCCCTGCAGGAGATACTCTCTTTGCCATAATCGCCTTATTAGCCGCAGTTAAGTTACAATTCAGTACCCTATCCTAAAGCTTGCTGTTAGGAGGGAATCTGCAGCTTGCAGTGAAAGCGCTTCCAGAGGGGAGTCTAATGAGGGCAAACATTTGATGGTAGCAGCTTCCCTGCGGGAGATACTCTCTTTGCCAAAGTCGCCTTATTAGACGCAGTTAAGTTACAATTCAGTACAGTGTCCTACAGCTTGCTCTTAGGAGGGAATCTGCAGCTTGCAGTGAAAGCGCTTCCAGAGGGGAGTCTAATGAGGGCAAACATTTGATGGTAGCAGCTTCCCTGCGGGAGATACTCTCTTTGCCAAAATCGCATTTTTAGGCGAAAGTAAGTTACAATTCAGTACTCTATCCTAAAGCTTGCTGTTAGGAGGGAATCTGCAGCTTGCAGTGAAAGCGCTTCCAGAGGGGAATCTAATGAGGGCAAACATTTGATGGTAGCAGCTTCCCTGCGGGAGATATTCTCTTTGCCATAATCGCATTATTAGGCGAAAGTAAGTTACAATTCAGTACCCTATCCTAAAGCTTGCTGTTAGGAGGGAATCTGCAGCTTGCAGTGAAAGCGCTTCCAGAGGGGAATCTAATGAGGGCAAACATTTGATGGTAGCAGCTTCCCTGCGGGAGATATTCTCTTTGCCATAATCGCATTATTAGGCGAAAGTAAGTTACAATTCAGTACCCTATCCTAAAGCTTGCTGTTAGGAGGGAATCTGCAGCTTGCAGTGAAAGCGCTTCCAGAGGGGAGTCTAATGAGGGCAAACATTTGATGGTAGCAGCTTCCCTGCGGGAGATAGTCTCTTTGCCAAAATAGCCTTATTAGCAGCAGTTAAGTTACAATTCAGTACCCTATCCTAAAGCTTGCTGTTAGGAGGGAATCTGCAGCTTGCAGTGAAAACGCTTCCAGAGGAGAGTCTAATGAGGGCAAATATTTGATGGTAGCAGCTTCCCTGCGGGAGATACTCTCTTTTCCAAAATCGCATTATTAGGCGAAAGTAAGTTACAATTCAGTACCCTATCCTAAAGCTTGCTGTTAGGAGGGAATCTGCAGCTTGCAGTGAAAGCGCTTCCAGAGGGGAGTCTAATGAGGGCAAACATTTGATGGTAGCAGCTTCCCTGCGGGAGATACTCTCTTTGCCAAAATCGCATTATTAGGCGAAAGTAAGATACAATTCAGTACCCTATCCTAAAACTTGCTGTTAGGAGGGAATCTGCAGCTTGCAGTGAAAGCGCTTCCAGAGGGGAGTCTAATGAGGGCAAACATTTGATGGTAGCAGCTTCACTGCGGGAGATACTCTCTTTGCCAAAATCGCCTTATTAGCAGCAGTTAAGTTACAATTCAGTACCCTATCCTAAAGCTTGCTGTTAGGAGGGAATCTGCAGCTTGCAGTGAAAGCGCTTCCAGAGGGCAGTCTAATGAGGGCAAACATTTGATGGTAGCAGCTTCCCTGCGGGAGATACTCTCTTTGCCAAAGTCGCCTTATTAGACGCAGTTAAGTTACAATTCAGTACAGTGTCCTACAGCTTGCTCTTAGGAGGGAATCTGCAGCTTGCAGTGAAAGCGCTTCCAGAGGGGAGTCTAATGAGGGCAAACATTTGATGGTAGCAGCTTCCCTGCGGGAGATACTCTCTTTGCCAAAATCGCATTATTAGGCGAAAGTAAGTTACAATTCAGTACCCTATCCTAAAGCTTGCTGTTAGGAGGGAATCTGCCGCTTGCAGTGAAAGCGCTTCCAGAGGGGAGTCTAATGAGGGCAAACATTTGATGGTAACAGCTTCCCTGCGGGAGATACTCTCTTTGCCAAAATCGCCTTATTAGACGCAGTTAAGTTACAATTCAGTACCCTGTCCTACAGCTTGCTGTTAGGAGGGAATCTGCAGCTTGCAGTGAAAGCGCTTCCAGAGGGGAGTCTAATGAGGGCAAACATTTGATGGTAGCAGCTTCCCTGCGGGAGATACTCTCTTTGCCAAAATCGCATTATTAGGCGAAAGTAAGATACAATTCAGTACCCTATCCTAAAGCTTGCTGTTAGGAGGGAATCTGCAGCTTGCAGTGAAAGCGCTTCCAGAGGGGAGTCTAATGAGGGCAAACATTTGATGGTAACAGCTTCCCGGCGGGAGATATTCTCTTTGCCAAAATCGCCTTATTAGACGCAGTTAAGTTACAATTCAGTACAGTGTCCTACAGCTTGCTCTTAGGAGGGAATCTGCAGCTTGCAGTGAAAGCGCTTCCAGAGGGGAGTCTAATGAGGGCAAATATTTGACGGTAGCAGCTTCCCTGCGGGAGATACTCTCTTTGCCAAAATCGCATTATTAGGCGAAAGTAAGTTACAATTCAGTACCCTATCCTAAAGCTTGCTGTTAGGAGGGAATCTGCAGCTTGCAGTGAAAGCGCTTCCAGAGGGGAGTCTAATGAGGGCAAACATTTGATGGTAGCAGCTTCACTGCGGGAGATAGTCTCTTTGCCAAAATAGCCTTATTAGCAGCAGTTAAGTTACAATTCAGTACCCTATCCTAAAGCTTGCTGTTAGGAGGGAATCTGCAGCTTGCAGTGAAAGCGCTTCCAGAGGGGAGTCTAATGAGGGCAAACATTTGATGGTAGCAGCTTCCCTGCGGGAGATATTCTCTTTGCCATAATCGCATTATTAGGCGAAAGTAAGTTACAATTCAGTACCCTATCCTAAAGCTTGCTGTTAGGAGGGAATCTGCAGCTTGCAGTGAAAGCGCTTCCAGAGGGGAATCTAATGAGGGCAAACATTTGATGGTAGCAGCTTCCCTGCGGGAGATATTCTCTTTGCATAATCGCATTATTAGGCGAAAGTAAGTTACAATTCAGTACCCTATCCTAAAGCTTGCTGTTAGGAGGGAATCTGCAGCTTGCAGTGAAAGCGCTTCCAGAGGGGAGTCTAATGAGGGCAAACATTTGATGGTAGCAGCTTCCCTGCGGGAGATAGTCTCTTTGCCAAAATCGCCTTATTAGCAGCAGTTAAGTTACAATTCAGTACCCTATCCTAAAGCTTGCTGTTAGGAGGGAATCTGCAGCTTGCAGTGAAAGCGCTTCCAGAGGGGAGTCTAATGAGGGCAAACATTTGATGGTAGCAGCTTCCCTGCGGGAGATACTCTCTTTGCCAAAATCGCATTATTAGGCGAAAGTAAGATACAATTCAGTACCCTATCCTAAAACTTGCTGTTAGGAGGGAATCTGCAGCTTGCAGTGAAAGCGCTTCCAGAGGGGAGTCTAATGAGGGCAAACATTTGATGGTAGCAGCTTCACTGCGGGAGATACTCTCTTTGCCAAAATCGCCTTATTAGCAGCAGTTAAGTTACAATTCAGTACCCTATCCTAAAGCTTGCTGTTAGGAGGGAATCTGCAGCTTGCAGTGAAAGCGCTTCCAGAGGGGAGTCTAACGAGGGCAAACATTTGATGGTAGCAGCTTCCCTGCGGGAGATAGTCTCTTTGCCAAAATCGCATTATTAGGCGAAAGTAAGTTACAATTCAGTACCCTATCCTAAAGCTTGCTGTTAGGAGGGAATCTGCAGCTTGCAGTGAAAGCGCTTCCAGAGGGGAGTCTAATGAGGGCAAACATTTGATGGTAGCAGCTTCCCTGCGGGAGATACTCTCTTTGCCAAAATCGCATTATTAGGCGAAAGTAAGTTACAATTCAGTACCCTATCCTAAAGCTTGCTGTTAGGAGGGAATCTGCCGCTTGCAGTGAAAGAGCTTCCAGAGGGGAGTCTAATGAGGGCAAACATTTGATGGTAACAGCTTCCCGGCGGGAGATATTCTCTTTGCCAAAATCGCCTTATTAGACGCAGTTAAGTTACAATTCAGTACAGTGTCCTACAGCTTGCTCTTAGGAGGGAATCTGCAGCTTGCAGTGAAAGCGCTTCCAGAGGGGAGTCTAATGAGGGCAAACATTTGATGGTAGCAGCTTCCCTGCGGGAGATAGTCTCTTTTCCAAAATCGCATTTTTAGGCGAAAGTAAGTTACAATTCAGCACTCTATCCTAAAGCTTGCTGTTAGGAGGGAATCTGCAGCTTGCAGTGAAAGCGCTTCCAGAGGGGAGTCTAATGAGGGCAAACATTTGATGGTAGCAGCTTCCCTGCGGGAGATACTCTCTTTGCCAAAATCGCATTTTTAGGCGAAAGTAAGTTACAATTCAGTACTCTATCCTAAAGCTTGCTGTTAGGAGGGTATCTGCAGCTTGCAGTGAAAGCGCTTCCAGAGGGGAGTCTAATGAGGGCAAACATTTGATGGTAGCAGCTTCCCTGCGGGAGATACTCTCTTTGCCAACATCGCATTTTTAGGCGAAAGTAAGTTACAATTCAGTACCCTATCCTAAAGCTTGCTGTTAGGAGGGAATCTGCAGCTTGCAGTGAAAGCGCTTCCAGAGGGGAATCTAATGAGGGCAAACATTTGATGGTAGCAGCTTCCCTGCGGGAGATATTCTCTTTGACATAATCGCATTATTAGGTGAAAGTAAGTTACAATTCAGTACCCTATCCTAAAGCTTGCTGTTAGGAGGGAATCTGCAGCTTGCAGTGAAAGCGCTTCCAGAGGGGAATCTAATGAGGGCAAACATTTGATGGTAGCAGCTTCCCTGCGGGAGATATTCTCTTTGCCATAATCGCATTATTAGGCGAAAGTAAGTTACAATTCAGTACCCTATCCTAAAGGTTGCTGTTAGGAGGGAATCTGCAGCTTGCAGTGAAAGCGCTTCCAGAGGGGAGTCTAATGAGGGCAAACATTTGATGGTAGCAGCTTCCCTGCGGGAGATAGTCTCTTTGCCAAAATAGCCTTATTAGCAGCAGTTAAGTTACAATTCAGTACCCTATCCTAAAGCTTGCTGTTAGGAGGGAATCTGCAGCTTGCAGTGAAAGCGCTTCCAGAGGAGAGTCTAATGAGGGCAAATATTTGATGGTAGCAGCTTCCCTGCGGGAGATAGTCTCTTTTCCAAAATCGCATTATTAGGCGAAAGTAAGTTACAATTCAGTACCCTATCCTAAAGCTTGCTGTTAGGAGGGAATCTGCAGCTTGCAGTGAAAGCGCTTCCAGAGGGGAGTCTAATGAGGGCAAACATTTGATGGTAGCAGCTTCCCTGCGGGAGATACTCTCTTTGCCAAAATCGCATTATTAGGCGAAAGTAAGATACAATTCAGTACCCTATCCTAAAACTTGCTGTTAGGAGGGAATCTGCAGCTTGCAGTGAAAGCGCTTCCAGAGGGGAGTCTAATGAGGGCAAACATTTGATGGTAGCAGCTTCACTGCGGGAGATACTCTCTTTGCCAAAATCGCCTTATTAGCAGCAGTTAAGTTACAATTCAGTACCCTATCCTAAAGCTTGCTGTTAGGAGGGAATCTGCAGCTTGCAGTGAAAGCGCTTCCAGAGGGGAGTCTAATGAGGGCAAACATTTGATGGTAGCAGCTTCCCTGCGGGAGATACTCTCTTTGCCAAAATCGCATTATTAGGCGAAAGTAAGTTACAATTCAGTACCCTATCCTAAAGCCTGCTGTTAGGAGGGAATCTGCAGCTTGCAGTGAAAGCGCTTCCAGAGGGGAGTCTAACGAGGGCAAACATTTGATGGTAGCAGCTTCCCTGCGGGAGATACTCTCTTTGCCAAAATCGCATTTTTAGGCGAAAGTAAGTTACAATTCAGTACTCTATCCTAAAGTTTGCTGTTAGGAGGGAATCTGCAGCTTGCAATGAAAGCGCTTCCAGAGGGGAGTCTAATGAGGGCAAACATTTGATGGTAGCAGCTTCCCTGCGGGAGATATTCTCATTGCAAAAATCGCCTTATTAGCCGCAGTTAAGTTACAATTCAGTACCCTATCCTAAAGCTTGCTGTTAGGAGGGAATCTGCAGCTTGCAGTGAAAGCGCTTCCAGAGGGGAGTCTAATGAGGGCAAACATTTGATGGTAGCAGCTTCCCTGCGGGAGATATTCTCTTTGCAAAAATCGCCTTATTAGCCGCAGTTAAGTTACAATTCAGTACCCTATCCTAAAGCTTGCTGTTAGGAGGGAATCTGCAGCTTGCAGTGAAAGCGCTTCCAGAGGGGAGTCTAATGAGGGCAAACATTTGATGGTAGCAGCTTCCCTGCGGGAGATATTCTCATTGAAAAAATCGCCTTATTAGCCGCAGTTAAGTTACAATTCAGTACCCTATCCTAAAGCTTGCTGTTAGGAGGGAATCTGCAGCTTGCAGTGAAAGCGCTTCCAGAGGGGAGTCTAATGAGGGCAAACATTTGATGGTAGCAGCTTCCCTGCGGGAGATACTCTCTTTGCAAAAAACGCCTTATTAGCCGCAGTTAAGTTACAATTCAGTACCCTATCCTAAAGCTTGCTGTTAGGAGGGAATCTGCAGCTTGCAGTGAAAGCGCTTCCAGAGGGGAGTCTAATGAGGGCAAACATTTGACGGTAGCAGCTTCCCTGCGGGAGATACTCTCTTTGCCAAAATCGCATTATTAGGCGAAAGTAAGTTACAATTCAGTACCCTATCCTAAAGCTTGCTGTTAGGAGGGAATCTGCAGCTTGCAGTGAAAGCGCTTCCAGAGGGGAGTCTAATGAGGGCAAACATTTGATGGTAGCAGCTTCCCTGCGGGAGATACTCTCTTTGCCAAAATCGCCTTATTAGACGCAGTTAAGTTACAATTCAGTACAGTGTCCTACAGCTTGCTCTTAGGAGGGAATCTGCAGCTTGCAGTGAAAGCGCTTCCAGAGGGGAGTCTAATGAGGGCAAACATTTGATGCTAGCAGCTTCCCTGCGGGAGATACTCTCTTTGCCAAAATCGCATTATTAGGCGAAAGTAAGATACAATTCAGTACCCTATCCTAAAACTTGCTGTTAGGAGGGAATCTGCAGCTTGCAGTGAAAGCGCTTCCAGAGGGGAGTCTAATGAGGGCAAACATTTGATGGTAGCAGCTTCCCTGCGGGAGATACTCTCTTTGCCAAAATCGCATTTTTAGGCGAAAGTAAGTTACAATTCAGTACTCTATCCTAAAGCTTGCTGTTAGGAGGGAATCTGCAGCTTGCAGTGAAAGCGCTTCCAGAGGGGAGTCTAATGAGGGCAAACATTTGATGGTAGCAGCTTCCCTGCGGGAGATACTCTCTTTGCCAACATCGCATTTTTAGGCGAAAGTAAGTTACAATTCAGTACCCTATCCTAAAGCTTGCTGTTAGGAGGGAATCTGCAGCTTGCAGTGAAAGCGCTTCCAGAGGGGAATCTAATGAGGGCAAACATTTGATGGTAGCAGCTTCCCTGCGGGAGATATTCTCTTTGCCATAATCGCATTATTAGGCGAAAGTAAGTTACAATTCAGTACCCTATCCTAAAGCTTGCTGTTAGGAGGGAATCTGCAGCTTGCAGTGAAAGCGCTTCCAGAGGGGAGTCTAATGAGGGCAAACATTTGATGGTAGCAGCTTCCCTGCGGGAGATAGTCTCTTTGCCAAAATCGCATTATTAGCCGCAGTTAAGTTACAATTCAGTACCCTATCCTAAAGCTTGCTGTTAGGAGGGAATCTGCAGCTTGCAGTGAAAGCGCTTCCAGAGGGGAGTCTAATGAGGG
The DNA here is from genome assembly GCF_032191515.1 of Phaenicophaeus curvirostris. NCBI lineage: Eukaryota > Metazoa > Chordata > Aves > Cuculiformes > Cuculidae > Phaenicophaeus > Phaenicophaeus curvirostris. The sequence continues at coordinate 29,185 of NW_027206915.1, read as the reverse complement.
CAAACATTTGATGGTAGCAGCTTCCCTGCGGGAGATATTCTCTTTGAAAAATCGCCTTATTAGCCGCAGTTAAGTTACAATTCAGTACCCTATCCTAAAGCTTGCTGTTAGGAGGGAATCTGCAGCTTGCAGTGAAAGCGCTTCCAGAGGGGAGTCTAATGAGGGCAAACATTTGATGGTAGCAGCTTCCCTGCGGGAGATATTCTCATTGCAAAAATCGCCTTATTAGCCGCAGTTAAGTTACAATTCAGTACCCTATCCTAAAGCTTGCTGTTAGGAGGGAATCTGCAGCTTGCAGTGAAAGCGCTTCCAGAGGGGAGTCTAATGAGGGCAAACATTTGATGGTAGCAGCTTCCCTGCGGGAGATACTCTCTTTGCAAAAAACGCTTAATTAGCCGCAGTTAAGATACAATTCAGTACCCTATCCTAAAGCTTGCTGTTAGGAGGGAATCTGCAGCTTGCAGTGAAAGCGCTTCCAGAGGGGAGTCTAACGAGGGCAAACATTTGACGGTAGCAGCTTCCCTGCGGGAGATACTCTCTTTGCCAAAATCGCATTATTAGGCGAAAGTAAGTTACAATTCAGTACCCTATCCTAAAGCTTGCTGTTAGGAGGGAATCTGCAGCTTGCAGTGAAAGCGCTTCCAGAGGGGAGTCTAATGAGGGCAAACATTTGATGGTAGCAGCTTCCCTGCGGGAGATACTCTCTTTGCCAAAATAGCCTTATTAGCAGCAGTTAAGTTACAATTCAGTACCCTATCCTAAAGCTTGCTGTTAGGAGGGAATCTGCAGCTTGCAGTGAAAGCGCTTCCAGAGGGGAGTCTAATGAGGGCAAACATTTGATGGTAGCAGCTTCCCTGCGGGAGATACTCTCTTTGCCAAAATCGCCTTATTAGACGCAGTTAAGTTACAATTCAGTACAGTGTCCTACAGCTTGCTCTTAGGAGGGAATCTGCAGCTTGCAGTGAAAGCGCTTCCAGAGGGGAGTCTAATGAGGGCAAACATTTGATGGTAGCAGCTTCCCTGCGGGAGATACTCTCTTTGCCAAAATCGCATTTTTAGGCGAAAGTAAGTTACAATTCAGTACTCTATCCTAAAGCTTGCTGTTAGGAGGGAATCTGCAGCTTGCAGTGAAAGCGCTTCCAGAGGGGAATCTAATGAGGGCAAACATTTGATGGTAGCAGCTTCCCTGCGGGAGATATTCTCTTTGCCATAATCGCATTATTAGGCGAAAGTAAGTTACAATTCAGTACCCTATCCTAAAGCTTGCTGTTAGGAGGGAATCTGCAGCTTGCAGTGAAAGCGCTTCCAGAGGGGAGTCTAATGAGGGCAAACATTTGATGGTAGCAGCTTCCCTGCGGGAGATAGTCTCTTTGCCAAAATAGCCTTATTAGCAGCAGTTAAGTTACAATTCAGTACCCTATCCTAAAGCTTGCTGTTAGGAGGGAATCTGCAGCTTGCAGTGAAAACGCTTCCAGAGGAGAGTCTAATGAGGGCAAATATTTGATGGTAGCAGCTTCCCTGCGGGAGATACTCTCTTTTCCAAAATCGCATTATTAGGCGAAAGTAAGTTACAATTCAGTACCCTATCCTAAAGCTTGCTGTTAGGAGGGAATCTGCAGCTTGCAGTGAAAGCGCTTCCAGAGGGGAGTCTAATGAGGGCAAACATTTGATGGTAGCAGCTTCCCTGCGGGAGATACTCTCTTTGCCAAAATCGCATTATTAGGCGAAAGTAAGATACAATTCAGTACCCTATCCTAAAACTTGCTGTTAGGAGGGAATCTGCAGCTTGCAGTGAAAGCGCTTCCAGAGGGGAGTCTAATGAGGGCAAATATTTGATGGTAGCAGCTTCAGTGCGGGAGATACTCTCTTTGCCAAAATCGCCTTATTAGCAGCAGTTAAGTTACAATTCAGTACCCTATCCTAAAGCTTGCTGTTAGGAGGGAATCTGCAGCTTGCAGTGAAAGCGCTTCCAGAGGGGAGTCTAATGAGGGCAAACATTTGATGGTAGCAGCTTCCCTGCGGGAGATACTCTCTTTGCCAAAATCGCATTTTTAGGCGAAAATAAGTTACAATTCAGTAATCTATCCTAAAGCTTGCTGTTAGGAGGGAATCTGCAGCTTGCAGTGAAAGCGCTTCCAGAGGGGAGTCTAATGAGGGCAAACATTTGATGGTAGCACCTTCCCTGCGGGAGATATTCTCATTGCAAAAATCGCCTTATTAGCCGCAGTTAAGTTACAATTCAGTACCCTATCCTAAAGCTTGCTGTAAGGAGGGAATCTGCAGCTTGCAGTGAAAGCGCTTCCAGAGGGGAGTCTAATGAGGGCAAATATTTGATGGTAGCAGCTTCCCTGCGGGAGATACTCTCTTTGGCAAAATCGCTTTATTAGGCGAAAGTAAGTTACAATTCAGTACCCTATCCTAAAGCTTGCTGTTAGGAGGGAATCTGCAGCTTGCAGTGAAAGCGCTTCCAGAGGGGAATCTAATGAGGGCAAACATTTGATGGTATCAGCTTCCCTGCGGGAGATATTCTCTTTGCCATAATCGCATTATTAGGCGAAAGTAAGTTACAATTCAGTACCCTATCCTAAAGCTTGCTGTTAGGAGGGAATCTGCAGCTTGCAGTGAAAGCGCTTCCAGAGGGGAGTCTATCGAGGGCAAACATTTGATGGTAGCAGCTTCCCTGCGGGAGATACTCTCTTTGCCAAAATCGCCTTATTAGCCGCAGTTAAGTTACAATTCAGTACCCTATCCTAAAGCTTGCTGTTAGGAGGGAATCTGCAGCTTGCAGTGAAAGCGCTTCCAGAGGGGAGTCTATCGAGGGCAAACATTTGATGGTAGCAGCTTCCCTGCGGGAGATACTCTCTTTGCCAAAATCGCCTTATTAGCCGCAGTTAAGTTACAATTCAGTACCCTATCCTAAAGCTTGCTGTTAGGAGGGAATCTGCAGCTTGCAGTGAAAGCGCTTCCAGAGGGGAGTCTATCGAGGGCAAACATTTGATGGTACCAGCTTCCCTGCGGGAGATACTCTCTTTGCCAAAATCGCCTTATTAGCCGCAGTTAAGTTACAATTCAGTACCCTATCCTAAAGCTTGCTGTTAGGAGGGAATCTGCAGCTTGCAGTGAAAGCGCTTCCAGAGGGGAGTCTAACGAGGGCAAACATTTCAAGGTAGCAGCTTCCCTGCGGGAGATACTCTCTTTGCCATAATCGCCTAATTAGCCGCAGTTAAGTTACAATTCAGTACCCTATCCTAAAGCTTGCTGTTAGGAGGGAATCTGCAGCTTGCAGTGAAAGCGCTTCCAGAGGGGAGTCTAACGAGGAAACATTTGATGGTAGCAGCTTCCCTGCGGGAGATACTCTCTTTGCCAAAATCGCATTATTAGGCGAAAGTAAGTTACAATTCAGTACCATATCCTAAAGCTTGCTGTTAGGAGGGAATCTGCAGCTTGCAGTGAAAGCGCTTCCAGAGGGGAGTCTAACGAGGGCAAACATTTGACGGTAGCAGCTTCCCTGCGGGAGGTAGTCTCTTTGCCAAAATCTCCTTATTAGCAGCAGTTAAGTTACAATTCAGTACCCTATCCTAAAGCTTGCTGTTAGGAGGGAATCTGCAGCTTGCAGTGAAAGCGCTTCCAGAGGGGAGTCTAATGAGGGCAAACATTTGATGGTAGCAGCTTCCCTGCGGGAGATACTCTCTTTGCCAAAATCGCATTATTAGGCGAAAGTAAGTTACAATTCAGTACCCTATCCTAAAGCTTGCTGTTAGGAGGGAATCTGCAGCTTGCAGTGAAAGCGCTTCCAGAGGGGAGTCTAATGAGGGCAAACATTTGATGGTAGCAGCTTCCCTGCGGGAGATACTCTCTTTGCCAAAATCGCCTTATTAGGCGAAAGTAAGATACAATTCAGTACCCTATCCTAAAGCTTGCTGTTAGGAGGGAAACTGCAGCTTGCAGTGAAAGCGCTTCCAGAGAGGAGTCTAATGAGGGCAAACATTTATTGGTAGCAGCTTCCCTGCGGGAGGTACTCTCTTTGCCATAATCGCCTTATTAGCCGCAGTTAAGATACAATTCAGTACCCTATCCTAAAGCTTGCTGTTAGGAGGGAATCTGCAGCTTGCAGTGAAAGCGCTTCCAGAGGAGAGTCTAATGAGGGCAAATATTTGATGGTAGCAGCTTCCCTGCGGGAGATACTCTCTTTTCCAAAATCGCATTATTAGGCGAAAGTAAGTTACAATTCAGTACCCTATCCTAAAGCTTGCTGTTAGGAGGGAATCTGCAGCTTGCAGTGAAAGCGCTTCCAGAGGGGAGTCTAATGAGGGCAAACATTTGATGGTAGCAGCTTCCCTGCGGGAGATACTCTCTTTGCCAAAATAGCCTTATTAGCCGCAGTTAAGTTACAATTCAGTACCCTGTCCTAAAGCTTGCTGTTAGGAGGGAATCTGCAGCTTGCAGTGAAAGCGCTTCCAGAGGGGAGTCTATCGAGGGCAAACATTTGATGGTAGCAGCTTCCCTGCGGGAGATACTCTCTTTGCCAAAATCACCTTATTAGCCGCAGTTAAGTTACAATTCAGTACCCTATCCTAAAGCTTGCTGTTAGGAGGGAATCTGCAGCTTGCAGTGAAAGCGCTTCCAGAGGGGAGTCTAACGAGGGCAAACATTTGATGGTAACAGCTTCCCTGCGGGAGATACTCTCTTTGCCAAAATCGCATTATTAGGCGAAAGTAAGTTACAATTCAGTACCATATCCTAAAGCTTGCTGTTAGGAGGGAATCTGCAGCTTGCAGTGAAAGCGCTTCCAGAGGAGAGTCTAATGAGGGCAAATATTTGATGGTAGCAGCTTCCCTGCGGGAGATATTCTCTTTGCAAAAATCGCATTATTAGGCGAAAGTAAGATACAATTCAGTACCCTATCCTAAAGCTTGCTGTTAGGAGGGAATCTGCAGCTTGCAGTGAAAGCGCTTCCAGAGGGGAGTCTAATGAGGGCAACCATTTGATGGTAGCAGCTTCCCTGCGGGAGATATTCTCTTTGCCAAAATCCCCTTTTTAGACGCAGTTAAGTTACAATTCAGTACCCTGTCCTACAGCTTGCTGTTAGGAGGGAATCTGCAGCTTGCAGTGAAAGCGCTTCCAGAGGGGAGTCTAACGAGGGCAAACATTTGATGGTAGCAGCTTCCCTGCGGGAGATACTCTCTTTGCCAAAATCGCATTATTAGGCGAAAGTAAGATACAATTCAGTACCCTATCCTAAAGCTTGCTGTTAGGAGGGAATCTGCAGCTTGCAGTGAAAGCGCTTCCAGAGGGGAGTCTAATGAGGGCAAACATTTGATGGTAACAGCTTCCCGGTGGGAGATATTCTCTTTGCCAAAATCGCCGTATAAGCCGCAGTTAAGATACAATTCAGTACAGTGTCCTACAGCTTGCTCTTAGGAGGGAATCTGCAGCTTGCAGTGAAAGCGCTTCCAGAGGGGAGTCTAATGAGGGCAAACATTTGATGGTAGCAGCTTCCCTGCGGGAGATACTCTCTTTGCCAACATCGCATTTTTAGGCGAAAGTAAGTTACAATTCAGTACCCTATCCTAAAGCTTGCTGTTAGGAGGGAATCTGCAGCTTGCAGTGAAAGCGCTTCCAGAGGGGAATCTAATGAGGGCAAACATTTGATGGTAGCAGCTTCCCTGCGGGAGATATTCTCTTTGCCAAAATCGCATTATTAGGCGAAAGTAAGTTACAATTCAGTACCCTATCCTAAAGCTTGCTGTTAGGAGGGAATCTGCAGCTTGCAGTGAAAGCGCTTCCAGAGGGGAGTCTATCGAGGGCAAACATTTGATGGTAGAGGCTTCCCTGCGGGAGATACTCTCTTTGCCAAAATAGCCTTATTAGCAGCAGTTAAGTTACAATTCAGTACCCTATCCTAAAGCTTGCTGTTAGGAGGGAATCTGCAGCTTGCAGTGAAAGCGCTTCCAGAGGGGAGTCTAACGAGGGCAAACATTTCATGGTAGCAGCTTCCCTGCGGGAGATGCTCTCTTTGCCATAATCGCCTAATTAGCCGCAGTTAAGTTACAATTCAGTACCCTATCCTAAAGCTTGCTGTTAGGAGGGAATCTGCAGCTTGCAGTGAAAGCGCTTCCAGAGGGGAGTCTAACGAGGAAACATTTGATGGTAGCAGCTTCCCTGCGGGAGATACTCTCTTTGCCAAAATCGCATTATTAGGCGAAAGTAAGTTACAATTCAGTACCATATCCTAAAGCTTGCTGTTAGGAGGGAATCTGCAGCTTGCAGTGAAAGCGCTTCCAGAGGGGAGTCTAACGAGGGCAAACATTTGACGGTAGCAGCTTCCCTGCGGGAGATAGTCTCTTTGCCAAAATCTCCTTATTAGCAGCAGTTAAGTTACAATTCAGTACCCTATCCTAAAGCTTGCTGTTAGGAGGGAATCTGCAGCTTGCAGTGAAAGCGCTTCCAGAGGGGAGTCTAATGAGGGCAAACATTTGATGGTAGCAGCTTCCCTGCGGGAGATAGTCTCTTTGCCAAAATAGCGTTATTAGCAGCAGTTAAGTTACAATTCAGTACCCTATCCTAAAGCTTGCTGTTAGGAGGGAATCTGCAGCTTGCAGTGAAAGCGCTTCCAGAGGGGAGTCTAATGAGGGCAAACATTTGATGGTAGCAGCTTCCCTGCGGGAGATAGTCTCTTTGCCAAAATCGCATTTTTAGGCGAAAGTAAGATACAATTCAGTACCCTATCCTAAAGCTTGCTGTTAGGAGGAAATCTGCAGCTTGCAGTGAAAGCGCTTCCAGAGGAGAGTCTAATGAGGGCAAATATTTGATGGTAGCAGCTTCCCTGCGGGAGATACTCTCTTTTCCAAAATCGCATTATTAGCCGCAGTTAAGATACAATTCAGTACCCTATCCTAAAGCTTGCTGTTAGGAGGGAATCTGCAGCTTGCAGTGAAAGCGCTTCCAGAGGGGAGTCCAACGAGGGCAAACATTTGATGGTAGCAGCTTCCCTGCGGGAGATAGTCTCTTTGCCAAAATCGCATTATTAGGCGAAAGTAAGTTACAATTCAGTACCCTATCCTAAAGCTTGCTGTTAGGAGGGAATCTGCAGCTTGCAGTGAAAGCGCTTCCAGAGGGGAGTCTAATGAGGGCAAACATTTGATGGTAGCAGCTTCCCTGCGGGAGATAGTCTCTTTGCCAAAATAGCCTTATTAGCAGCAGTTAAGTTACAATTCAGTACCCTATCCTAAAGCTTGCTGTTAGGAGGGAATCTGCAGCTTGCAGTGAAAGCGCTTCCAGAGGGGAGTCTAATGAGGGCAAACATTTGATGGTAGCAGCTTCCCTGCGGGAGATACTCTCTTTGCCAAAATCGCATTATTAGGCGAAAGTATGTTACAATTCAGTACCCTATCCTAAAGCTTGCTGTTAGGAGGGAATCTGCAGCTTGCAGTGAAAGCGCTTCCAGAGGGGAGTCTATCGAGGGCAAACATTTGATGGTAGCAGCTTCCCTGCGGGAGATACTCTCTTTGCCAAAATCGCATTATTAGGCGAAAGTAAGTTACAATTCAGTACCCTATCCTAAAGCTTGCTGTTAGGAGGGAATCTGCAGCTTGCAGTGAAAGCGCTTCCAGAGGGGAGTCTAATGAGGGCAAACATTTGATGGTAGCAGCTTCCCTGCGGGAGATACTCTCTTTGCCAAAATAGCCTTATTAGCAGCAGTTAAGTTACAATTCAGTACCCTATCCTAAAGCTTGCTGTTAGGAGGGAATCTGCAGCTTGCAGTGAAAGCGCTTCCAGAGGGGAGTCTAATGAGGGCAAACATTTGATGGTAGCAGCTTCCCTGCGGGAGATACTCTCTTTGCCAAAATCGCATTATTAGGCGAAAGTAAGTTACAATTCAGTACCCTATCCTAAAGCTTGCTGTTAGGAGGGAATCTGCCGCTTGCAGTGAAAGCGCTTCCAGAGGAGAGTCTAATGAGGGCAAATATTTGATGGTAGCAGCTTCCCTGCGGGAGATACTCTCTTTTCCAAAATCGCATTATTAGACGAAAGTAAGTTACAATTCAGTACCCTATCCTAAAGCTTGCTGTTAGGAGGGAATCTGCAGCTTGCAGTGAAAGCGCTTCCAGAGGGGAGTCTAATGAGGGCAAACATTTGATGGTAGCAGCTTCCCTGCGGGAGATACTCTCTTTGCCAAAATCGCATTATTAGGCGAAAGTAAGATACAATTCAGTACCCTATCCTAAAGCTTGCTGTTAGGAGGGAATCTGCAGCTTGCAGTGAAAGCGCTTTCAGAGGGGAGTCTAATGAGGGCAACCATTTGATGGTAGCAGCTTCACTGCGGGAGATACTCTCTTTGCCAAAATCGCCTTATTAGCAGCAGTTAAGTTACAATTCAGTACACTATCCTAAAGCTTGCTGTTAGGAGGGAATCTGCCGCTTGCAGTGAAAGCGCTTCCAGAGGGGAGTCTAATGAGGGCAAACATTTGATGGTAGCAGCTTCCCTGCGGGAGATATTCTCTTTGCCAAAATCGCATTATTAGGCGAAAGTAAGTTACAATTCAGTACCCTATCCTAAAGCTTGCTGTTAGGAGGGAATCTGCAGCTTGCAGTGAAAGCGATTCCACAGGGTAGTCTAATGAGGGCAAACATTTGATGGTAGCAGCTTCCCTGCGGGAGATACTCTCTTTGCGAAAATCGTATTATTAGGCGAAAGTAAGTTACAATTCAGTACCCTATCCTAAAGCTTGCTGTTAGGAGGGAATCTGTAGCTTGCAGTGAAAGCGCTTCCAGAGAGGAGTCTAATGAGGGCAAACATTTGATGGTAGCAGCTTCCCTGCGGGAGATATTCTCTTTGCCATAATCGCATTATTAGGCGAAAGTAAGTTACAATTCAGTACCCTATCCTAAAGCTTGCTGTTAGGAGGGAATCTGCAGCTTGCAGTGAAAGCGCTTCCAGAGGGGAGTCTAATGAGGGCAAACATTTGATGGTAGCAGCTTCCCTGCGGGAGATACTCTCTTTGCCAAAATCGCCTTATTAGCTGCAGTTAAGATACAATTCAGTACCCTATCCTAAAAATTGCTGTTAGGAGGGAATCTGCAGCTTGCAGTGAAAGCGCTTCCAGAGGGATTCTAACGAGGGCAAACATCTGATGGTAGCAGCTTCCCTGCGGGAGATAGTCTCTTTGCCAAAATCGCATTATTAATCGAAAGTAAGATTCAATTCAGTACCCTATCCTAAAGCTTGCTGTTAGGAGGGAATCTGCAGCTTGCAGTGAAAGCGCTTCCAGAGGGGAGTCTAATGAGGGCAAACATTTGATGGTAGCAGCTTCCCTGCGGGAGATAATCTCTTTGCCAATATCGCATTATTAGGCGAAAGTAAGTTACAATTCAGTACCCTATCCTAAAGCTTGCTGTTAGGAGGGAATCTGCAGCTTGCAGTGAAAGCGCTTCCATAGGGGAGTCTAACGAGGGCAAACATTTGATGGTAGCAGCTTCCCTGCGGGAGATACTCTCTTTGCCAAAATCGCCTTATTCGCCGCAGTTAAGTTACAATTCAGTATTCTATCCTAAAGATTGCTGTTAGGAGGGAATCTGCAGCTTGCAGTGAAAGCGCTTCCAGAGGGGAGTCTAATGAGGGCAAATATTTGATGGTAGCAGCTTCCCTGCGGGAGATACTCTCTTTGCCAAAATCGCATTATTAGTCGAAATTAAGATACAATTCAGTACCCTATCCTAAAGCTTGCTGTTAGGAGGGAATCTGCAGCTTGCAGTGAAAGCGCTTCCAGAGGGGAGTCTAATGAGGGCAAACATTTGATGGTAGCAGCTTCCCTGCGGGAGATACTCTCTTTGCCAAAATCGCCTTATTAGCCGCAGTTAAGTTACAATTCAGTACCCTATCCTAAAGCTTGCTGTTAGGAGGGAATCTGCAGCTTGCAGTGAAAGCGCTTCCAGAGGGGAGTCTAACGAGGGCAAACATTTCATGGTAGCAGCTTCCCTGCGGGAGATAGTCTCTTTGCCAAAATCGCATTATTAGGCGAAAGTAAGTTACAATTCAGTACCCTATCCTAAAGCTTGCTGTTAGGAGGGAATCTGCAGCTTGCAGTGAAAGCGCTTCCAGAGGGGAGTCTAATGAGGGCAAACATCTGATGGTAGCAGCTTCCCTGCGGGAGATACTCTCTTTGCCAATATCGCCTTATTAGCTGCAGTTAAGTTACAATTCAGTACTCTATCCTAAAGATTGCTGTTAGGAGGGAATCTGCAGCTTGCAGTGAAAGCGCTTCCAGAGGGGAGTCTAATGAGGGCAAACATTTGATGGTAGCAGCTTCCCTGCGGGAGATATTCTCTTTGCCAAAATCGCATTATTAGGCGAAAGTAAGATACAATTCAGTACCCTATCCTAAAGCTTGCTGTTAGGAGGGAATCTGCAGCTTGCGGTGAAAGCGCTTCCAGAGGGGAGTCTAATGAGGGCAAACATTTGATGGTAGCAGCTTCCCTGCGGGAGATACTCTCTTTGCCAAAATCGCCTTACTAGCCGTAGTTAAGATAAAATTCAGTACCCTATCCTAAAGCTTGCTGTTAGGAGGGAATCTGCAGCTTGCAGTGAAAGCGCTTCCAGAGGGGAGTCTAACGAGGGCAAACATTTGATGGTAGCAGCTTCCCTGCGGGAGATACTCTCTTTGCCAAAATCGCATTATTAGGCGAAAGTAAGTTACAATTCAGTACCCTATCCTAAAGCTTGCTGTTAGGAGGGAATCTGCAGCTTGCAGTGAAAGCGCTTCCAGAGGGGAGTCTAATGAGGGCAAACATTTGATGGTAGCAGCTTCCCTGCGGGAGATACTCTCTTTGCCAAAATAGCCTTATTAGCAGCAGTTAAGTTACAATTCAGTACCCTATCCTAAAGCTTGCTGTTAGGAGGGAATCTGCAGCTTGCAGTGAAAGCGCTTCCAGAGGGGAGTCTAATGAGGGCAAACATTTGATGGTAGCAGCTTCCCTGCGGGAGATACTCTCTTTGCCAAAATCGCATTATTAGGCGAAAGTAAGTTACAATTCAGTACCCTATCCTAAAGCTTGCTGTTAGGAGGGAATCTGCCGCTTGCAGTGAAAGCGCTTCCAGAGGAGAGTCTAATGAGGGCAAATATTTGATGGTAGCAGCTTCCCTGCGGGAGATACTCTCTTTTCCAAAATCGCATTATTAGACGAAAGTAAGTTACAATTCAGTACCCTATCCTAAAGCTTGCTGTTAGGAGGGAATCTGCAGCTTGCAGTGAAAGCGCTTCCAGAGGGGAGTCTAATGAGGGCAAACATTTGATGGTAGCAGCTTCCCTGCGGGAGATACTCTCTTTGCCAAAATCGCATTATTAGGCGAAAGTAAGATACAATTCAGTACCCTATCCTAAAGCTTGCTGTTAGGAGGGAATCTGCAGCTTGCAGTGAAAGCGCTTTCAGAGGGGAGTCTAATGAGGGCAACCATTTGATGGTAGCAGCTTCACTGCGGGAGATACTCTCTTTGCCAAAATCGCCTTATTAGCAGCAGTTAAGTTACAATTCAGTACACTATCCTAAAGCTTGCTGTTAGGAGGGAATCTGCCGCTTGCAGTGAAAGCGCTTCCAGAGGGGAGTCTAATGAGGGCAAACATTTGATGGTAGCAGCTTCCCTGCGGGAGATATTCTCTTTGCCAAAATCGCATTATTAGGCGAAAGTAAGTTACAATTCAGTACCCTATCCTAAAGCTTGCTGTTAGGAGGGAATCTGCAGCTTGCAGTGAAAGCGATTCCACAGGGTAGTCTAATGAGGGCAAACATTTGATGGTAGCAGCTTCCCTGCGGGAGATACTCTCTTTGCGAAAATCGTATTATTAGGCGAAAGTAAGTTACAATTCAGTACCCTATCCTAAAGCTTGCTGTTAGGAGGGAATCTGTAGCTTGCAGTGAAAGCGCTTCCAGAGAGGAGTCTAATGAGGGCAAACATTTGATGGTAGCAGCTTCCCTGCGGGAGATATTCTCTTTGCCATAATCGCATTATTAGGCGAAAGTAAGTTACAATTCAGTACCCTATCCTAAAGCTTGCTGTTAGGAGGGAATCTGCAGCTTGCAGTGAAAGCGCTTCCAGAGGGGAGTCTAATGAGGGCAAACATTTGATGGTAGCAGCTTCCCTGCGGGAGATACTCTCTTTGCCAAAATCGCATTATTAGGCGAAAGTAAGTTACAATTCAGTACCCTATCCTAAAGCTTGCTGTTAGGAGGGAATCTGCCGCTTGCAGTGAAAGCGCTTCCAGAGGGGAGTCTAATGAGGGCAAATATTTGATGGTAGCAGCTTCCCTGCGGGAGATACTCTCTTTGCCAAAATCGCATTATTAGGCGAAAGTAAGTTACAATTCAGTACCCTATCCTAAAGCTTGCTGTTAGGAGGGAATCTGCAGCTTGCAGTGAAAGCGCTTCCAGAGGGGAGTCTAATGAAGGCAAACATTTGATGGTAGCAGCTTACCTGCGGGAGATAGTCTCTTTGCCATAATCGCATTATTAGGCGAAAGTAAGTTACAATTCAGTACCCTATCCTAAAGCTTGCTGTTAGGAGGGAATCTGCAGCTTGCAGTGAAAGCGCTTCCAGAGGGGAGTCTAATGAGGGCAAACATTTGATGGTAGCAGCTTCCCTGCGGGAGATACTCTCTTTGCCAAAATCGCCTTATTAGCTGCAGTTAAGATACAATTCAGTACCCTATCCTAAAAATTGCTGTTAGGAGGGAATCTGCAGCTTGCAGTGAAAGCGCTTCCAGAGGGATTCTAACGAGGGCAAACATCTGATGGTAGCAGCTTCCCTGCGGGAGATAGTCTCTTTGCCAAAATCGCATTATTAATCGAAAGTAAGATTCAATTCAGTACCCTATCCTAAAGCTTGCTGTTAGGAGGGAATCTGCAGCTTGCAGTGAAAGCGCTTCCAGAGGGGAGTCTAATGAGGGCAAACATTTGATGGTAGCAGCTTCCCTGCGGGAGATAATCTCTTTGCCAATATCGCATTATTAGGCGAAAGTAAGTTACAATTCAGTACCCTATCCTAAAGCTTGCTGTTAGGAGGGAATCTGCAGCTTGCAGTGAAAGCGCTTCCATAGGGGAGTCTAACGAGGGCAAACATTTGATGGTAGCAGCTTCCCTGCGGGAGATACTCTCTTTGCCAAAATCGCCTTATTCGCCGCAGTTAAGTTACAATTCAGTATTCTATCCTAAAGATTGCTGTTAGGAGGGAATCTGCAGCTTGCAGTGAAAGCGCTTCCAGAGGGGAGTCTAATGAGGGCAAATATTTGATGGTAGCAGCTTCCCTGCGGGAGATACTCTCTTTGCCAAAATCGCATTATTAGTCGAAATTAAGATACAATTCAGTACCCTATCCTAAAGCTTGCTGTTAGGAGGGAATCTGCAGCTTGCAGTGAAAGCGCTTCCAGAGGGGAGTCTAACGAGGGCAAACATTTGATGGTAGCAGCTTCCCTGCGGGAGATACTCTCTTTGCCAAAATCGCCTTATTAGCCGCAGTTAAGTTACAATTCAGTACCCTATCCTAAAGCTTGCTGTTAGGAGGGAATCTGCAGCTTGCAGTGAAAGCGCTTCCAGAGGGGAGTCTAACGAGGGCAAACATTTCATGGTAGCAGCTTCCCTGCGGGAGATAGTCTCTTTGCCAAAATCGCATTATTAGGCGAAAGTAAGTTACAATTCAGTACCCTATCCTAAAGCTTGCTGTTAGGAGGGAATCTGCAGCTTGCAGTGAAAGCGCTTCCAGAGGGGAGTCTAATGAGGGCAAACATCTGATGGTAGCAGCTTCCCTGCGGGAGATACTCTCTTTGCCAATATCGCCTTATTAGCTGCAGTTAAGTTACAATTCAGTACTCTATCCTAAAGATTGCTGTTAGGAGGGAATCTGCAGCTTGCAGTGAAAGCGCTTCCAGAGGGGAGTCTAATGAGGGCAAACATTTGATGGTAGCAGCTTCCCTGCGGGAGATATTCTCTTTGCCAAAATCGCATTATTAGGCGAAAGTAAGATACAATTCAGTACCCTATCCTAAAGCTTGCTGTTAGGAGGGAATCTGCAGCTTGCGGTGAAAGCGCTTCCAGAGGGGAGTCTAATGAGGGCAAACATTTGATGGTAGCAGCTTCCCTGCGGGAGATATTCTCATTGCCAAAATCGCATTATTAGGCGAAAGTAAGATACAATTCTGTACACTATCCTAAAGCTTGCTGTTAGGAGGGAATCTGCAGCTTGCAGTGAAAGCGCTTCCAGAGGGGAGTCTAATGATGGCAAACATTTGATGGTAGCAGCTTCCCTGCGGGAGATACTCTCTTTGCCAAAGTCACATTATTAGGCAAAAGTAAGTTACAATTCAGTACCCTATCCTAAAGCTTGCTGTTAGGAGGGAATCTGCAGCTTGCAGTGAAAGCGCTTCCAGAGGGGAGTCTAACGAGGGCAAAGATTTGATGGTAGCAGCTTCCCTGCGGGAGATACTCTCTTTGCCAAAATCGCATTATTAGGCGAAAGTAACTTACAATTCAGTACCCTATCCTAAAGCTTGCTGTTAGGAAGAAATCTGCAGCTTGCAGTGAAAGCACTTCCAGAGGGGAGTCTAATGAGGGCAAACATTTGATGGTAGCAGCTTCCCTGCGGGAGATACTCTCTTTGCCAAAATCGCCTTATTAGCAGCAGTTAAGTTACAATTCAGTACCCTATCCTAAAGCTTGCTGTTAGGAGGGAATCTGCAGCTTGCAGTGAAAGCGCTTCCAGAGGGGAGTCTAATGAGGGCAAACATTTGATGGTAGCAGCTTCCCTGCGGGAGATAGTCTCTTTGCCAAAATCGCATTATTAGGCGAAAGTAAGTTACAATTCAGTACACTATCCTAAAGCTTGCTGTTAGGAGGGAATCTGCAGCTTGCAGTGAAAGCGCTTCCAGAGGGGAGTCTAATGAGGGCTAATATTTGATGGTAGCAGCTTCCCTGCGGGAGATACTCTCTTTGCCAAAATCGCAATATTAGGCGAAAGTAAGTTACAATTCGGTACCCTATCCTAAAGCTTGCTGTTAGGAGGGAATCTGCAGCTTGCAGTGAAAGCGCTTCCAGAGGGGAGTCTAACGAGGGCAAACATTTGATGGTAGCAGCTTACCTGCGGGAGATAGTCTCTTTGCCAAAATCGCATTATTAGGCGAAAGTAAGTTACAATTCAGTACCCTATCCTAAAGCTTGCTGTTAGGAGGGAATCTGCAGCTTGCAGTGAAAGCGCTTCCAGAGGGGAGTCTAATGAGGGCAAACATTTGATGGTAGCAGCTTCCCTGCGGGAGATACTCTCTTTGCCAAAATCGCATTATTAGCTGCAGTTAAGATACAATTCAGTACCCTATCCTAAAAATTGCTGTTAGGAGGGAATCTGCAGCTTGCAGTGAAAGCGCTTCCAGAGGGGAGTCTAATGAGGGCAAACATCTGATGGTAGCAGCTTCCCTGCGGGAGATACTGTCTTTGCCACCATCGCATTTTTAGGCGAAAGTAAGTTACAATTCAGTACCCTATCCTAAAGCTTGCTGTTAGGAGGGAATCTGCAGCTTGCAGTGAAAGCGCTTCCAGAGGGGAATCTAATGAGGGCAAACATTTGATGGTAGCAGCTTCCCTGCGGGAGATATTCTCTTTGCCATAATCGCATTATTAGGCGAAAGTAAGTTACAATTCAGTACCCTATCCTAAAGCTTGCTGTTAGGAGGGAATCTGCAGCTTGCAGTGAAAGCGCTTCCAGAGGGGAGTCTAATGAGGGCAACCATTTGATGGTAGCAGCTTCCCTGCGGGAGATAATCTCTTTGCCAAAATCGCATTATTAGGCGAAAGTAAGTTACAATTCAGTACCCTATCCTAAAGCTTGCTGTTAGGAGGGAATCTGCAGCTTGCAGTGAAAGCGCTTCCAGAGGGGAGTCTAATGAGGGCAAACATTTGATGGTAGCAGCTTCCCTGCGGGAGATACTCTCTTTGCCATAATCGCCTTATTAGCCGCAGTTAAGTTACAATTCAGTACCCTATCCTAAAGCTTCCTGTTAGGAGGGAATCTGCAGCTTGCAGTGAGAGCGCTTCCAGAGGGGAGTCTAATGAGGGCAAATATTTGATGGTAGCAGCTTCCCTGCGGGAGATACTCTCTTTGCCAAAATCGCATTATTAGGCGAAAGTAAGTTACAATTCAGTACCCTATCCTAAAGCTTGCTCTTAGGAGGGAATCTGCAGCTTGCAGTGAAAGCGATTCCACAGGGTAGTCTAATGAGGGCAAACATTTGATGGTAGCAGCTTCCCTGCGGGAGATACTCTCTTTGCCAAAATCGCATTTTTAGGCGAAAGTAAGTTACAATTCAGTACCCTATCCTAAAGCTTGCTGTTAGGAGGGAATCTGCAGCTTGCAGTGAAAGCGCTTCCAGAGAGGAGTCTAACGAGGGCAAACATTTGACGGTAGCTGCTTCCCTGCGGGAGATACTCTCTTTGCCAAAATCAAATTATTAGGCAAAAGTAAGTTACAATTCAGTACCCTATCCTAAAGCTTGCTGTTAGGAGGGAATCTGCAGATTGCAGTGAAAGCGCTTCCAGAGGGGAGTCTAATGAGGGCAAACATTTGATGGTAGCAGCTTCCCTGCGGGAGATACTCTCTTTGCCAAAATCGCATTATTAGGCGAAAGTAAGTTACAATTCAGTACCCTATCCTAAAGCTTGCTCTTAGGAGGGAATCTGCAGCTTGCAGTGAAAGCGCTTCCAGAGGAGAGTCTAATGAGGGCAAATATTTGATGGTAGCAGCTTCCCTGCGGGAGATAGTCTCTTTGCCAAAATAGCATTATTAGGCGAAAGTAAGATACAATTCAGTACCCTATCCTAAAGCTTGCTGTTAGGAGGGAATCTGCAGCTTGCAGTGAAAGCGATTCCAGAGGGGAGTCTAATGAGGGCAAATATTTGATGGTAGCAGCTTCCCTGCGGGAGATACTCTCTTTGCCAAAATCGCATTATTAGGCGAAAGTAAGTTACAATTCAGAACCCTTTCCTAAAGCTTGCTGTTAGGAGGGAATCTGCAGCTTGCAGTGAAAGCGCTTCCAGAGGGGAGTCTAAGGAGGGCAAACATTTGATGGTAGCAGCTTCCCTGCGGGAGATACTCTCTTTGCCAAAATCGCATTATTAGGCGAAAGTAAGATACAATTCAGTACCCTATGCTAAAGCTTGCTGTTAGGAGGGAATCTGCAGCTTGCAGTGAAAGCGCTTCCAGAGGGGAGTCTAATGATGGCAAACATTTGATGGTAGCAGCTTCCCTGCGGGAGATACTCTCTTTGCCAAAGTCACAGTATTAGGCAAAAGTAAGTTACAATTCAGTACCCTATCCTAAAGCTTGCTGTTAGGAGGGAATCTGCAGCTTGCAGTGAAAGCGCTTCCAGAGGGGAGTCTAACGAGGGCAAAGATTTGATGGTAGCAGCTTCCCTGCGGGAGATACTCTCTTTGCCAAAATCGCCTTATTAGCAGCAGTTAAGTTACAATTCAGTACCCTATCCTAAAGCTTGCTGTTAGGAGGGAATCTGCAGCTTGCAGTGAAAGCGCTTCCAGAGGGGAGTCTAATGAGGGCAAACATTTGATGGTAGCAGCTTCCCTGTGGGAGATACTCTCTTTGCCAAAATCGCATTATTAGGCGAAAGTAAGTTACAATTCAGTACCCTATCCTAAAGCTTGCTGTTAGGAGGGAATCTGCAGCTTGCAGTGAAAGCGCTTCCAGAGGGGAGTCTAATGAAGGCAAACATTTGATGGTAGCAGCTTACCTGCGGGAGATAGTCTCTTTGCCAAAATCGCATTATTAGGCGAAAGTAAGTTACAATTCAGTACCCTATCCTAAAGCTTGCTGTTAGGAGGGAATCTGCAGCTTGCAGTGAAAGCGCTTCCAGAGGGGAGTCTAATGAGGGCAAACATTTGATGGTAGCAGCTTCCCTGCGGGAGATACTCTCTTTGCCAAAATCGCCTTATTAGCTGCAGTTAAGATACAATTCAGTACCCTATCCTAAAAATTGCTGTTAGGAGGGAATCTGCAGCTTGCAGTGAAAGCGCTTCCAGAGGGCAGTCTAACGAGGGCAAACATCTGATGGTAGCAGCTTCCCTGCGGGAGATACTCTCTTTGCCAAAATCGCCTTATTAGCTGCAGTTAAGTTACAATTCAGTACTCTATCCTAAAGATTGCTGTTAGGATGGAATCTGCAGCTTGCAGTGAAAGCGCTTCCAGAGGGGAGTCTAATGAGGGCAAACATTTGATGGTAGCAGCTTCCCTGCGGGAGATATTCTCTTTGCAAAAATCGCATTATTAGGCGAAAGTAAGACACAATTCAGTACCCTATCCTAAAGCTTGCTGTTAGGAGGGAATCTGCAGCTTGCAGTGAAAGCGCTTCCAGAGGGGAGTCTAACGAGGGCAAATATTTGATTGTAGCAGCTTCCCTGCGGGAGATAGTCTCTTTGCCAAAATCGCATTATTAGGCGAAAGTAAGTTACAATTCAGTACCCTATCCTAAAGCTTGCTGTTAGGAGGGAATCTGCAGCTTGCAGTGAAAGCGCTTCCAGAGGGGAGTCTAATGAGGGCAAACATTTGATGGTAGCAGCTTCCCTGCGGGAGATACTCTCTTTGCCAAAATCGCCTTTTTAGCAGCAGTTAAGTTACAATTCAGTACCCTATCCTAAAGCTTGCTGTTAGGAGGGAATCAGCAGCTTGCAGTGAAAGCGCTTCCAGAGGGGAGTCTAATGAGGGCAAACATTTGATGGTAGCAGCTTCCCTGCGGGAGATATTCTCTTTGCCATAATCGCCTTATTAGACGCAGTAGAGTTACAATTCAGTACACTGTCCTACAGCTTGCTGTTAGGAGGGAATCTGCAGCTTGCAGTGAAAGCGCTTCCAGAGGGGAGTCTAATGAGGGCAAACATTTGATGGTAGCAGCTTCCCTGCGGGAGATACTCTCTTTGCCAAAATCGCATTATTAGGCGAAAGTAAGTTACAATTCAGTACCCTATCCTAAAGCTTGCTGTTAGGAGGGAATCTGCAGCTTGCAGTGAAAGCGCTTCCAGAGGGGAGTCTAATGAGGGAAAACATTTGATGGTAGCAGCTTCCCTGCGGGAGATACTCTCTTTGCCAAAATCGCATTATTAGGCGAAAGTAAGTTACAATTCAGTACCCTATCCTAAAGCTTGCTGTTAGGAAGCAATCTGCAGCTTGCAGTGAAAGCGCTTCCAGAGGGGAGTCTAATGAGGGCAAACATTTGATGGTAGCAGCTTCCCTGCGGGAGATACTCTCTTTGCCAAAATCGCATTATTAGGCGAAAGTAAAATACAATTCAGTACCCTATCCTAAAGCTTGCTGTTAGGAGGGAATCTGCAGCTTGCAGTGAAAGCCCTTCCAGAGGGGAGTCTAATGAGGGCAAACATTTGATGGTAGCAGCTTCCCTGCGGGAGATATTCTCATTGCCAAAATCGCCTTATTAGACGCAGTTAAGTTACAATTCAGTACCCTATCCTAAAGCTTGCTGTTAGGAGGGAATCTGCAGCTTGCAGTGAAATCGATTCCAGAGGGGAGTCTAATGAGGGCAAACATTTGATGGTAGCAGCTTCCCTGCGGGAGATAGTCTTCTTGCCATAATCGCATTATAAGGCGGAAGTAAGTTACAATTCAGTACCCTATCCTAAAGCTTGCTGTTAGGAGGGAATCTGCAGCTTGCAGTGAAAGCGCTTCCAGAGGGGAGTCTAATGAGGGCAAACATCTGATGGTAGCAGCTTCCCTGCGGGAGATACTCTCTTTGCCAAAATCGCCTTATTAGCTGCAGTTAAGTTACAATTCAGTACTCTATCCTAAAGATTGCTGTTAGGAGGGAATCTGCAGCTTGCAGTGAAAGCGCTTCCAGAGGGGAGTCTAATGAGGGCAAACATTTGATGGTAGCAGCTTCCCTGCGGGAGATAGTCTCTTTGCCAAAATCGCATTATTAGGCGAAAGTAAGATACAATTCAGTACCCTATCCTAAAGCTTGCTGTTAGGAGGGAATCTGCAGCTTGCAGTGAAAGCGCTTCCAGAGGGGAGTCTAAGGAGGGCAAACATCTGATGGTAGCAGCTTCCCTGCGGGAGATACTCTCTTTGCCAAAATCGCCTTATTAGCTGCAGTTAAGTTACAATTCAGTACTCTATCCTAAAGATTGCTGTTAGGAGGGAATCTGCAGCTTGCAGTGAAAGCGCTTCCAGAGGGGAGTCTAATGAGGGCAAACATTTGATGGTAGCAGCTTCCCTGCGGGAGATAGTCTCTTTGCCAAAATCGCATTATTAGGCGAAAGTAAGATACAATTCAGTACCCTATCCTAAAGCTTGCTGTTAGGAGGGAATCTGTAGCTTGCAGTGAAAGCGCTTCCAGTGGGGAGTCTAATGAGGGCAAACATTTGATGGTAGCATCTTCCCTGCGGGAGATACTCTCTTTGCCAAAATCGCATTATTAGGCGAAAGTAAGATACAATTCAGTACCCTATGCTAAAGCTTGCTGTTAGGAAGGAATCTGCAGCTTGCAGTGAAAGCGCTTCCAGAGGGGAGTCTAATGATGGCAAACATTTGATGGTAGCAGCTTCCCTGCGGGAGATACTCTCTTTGCCAAAGTCACAGTATTAGGCAAAAGTAAGTTACAATTCAGTACCCTATCCTAAAGCTTGCTGTTAGGAGGGAATCTGCAGCTTGCAGTGAAAGCGCTTCCAGAGGGGAGTCTAACGAGGGCAAAGATTTGATGGTAGCAGCTTCCCTGCGGGAGATACTCTCTTTGCCAAAATCGCATTATAGGCGAAAGTAACTTACAATTCAGTACCCTATCCTAAAGCTTGCTGTTAGGAAGAAATCTGCAGCTTGCAGTGAAAGCACTTCCAGAGGGGAGTCTAATGAGGGCAAACATTTGATGGTAGCAGCTTCCCTGCTGGAGATACTCTCTTTGCCAGAATCGCCTTATTAGCAGCAGTTAAGTTACAATTCAGTACCCTATCCTAAAGCTTGCTGTTAGGAGGGAATCTGCAGCTTGCAGTGAAAGCGCTTCCAGAGGGGAGTCTAATGAGGGCAAACATTTGATGGTAGCAGCTTCCCTGTGGGAGATACTCTCTTTGCCAAAATCGCATTATTAGGCGAAAGTAAGTTACAATTCAGTACCCTATCCTAAAGCTTGCTGTTAGGAGGGAATCTGCAGCTTGCAGTGAAAGCGCTTCCAGAGGGGAGTCTAATGAGGGCAAATATTTGATGGTAGCAGCTTCCCTGCGGGAGATACTCTCTTTGCCAAAATCGCATTATTAGGCGAAAGTAAGTTACAATTCGGTACCCTATCCTAAAGCTTGCTGTTAGGAGGGAATCTGCAGCTTGCAGTGAAAGCGCTTCCAGAGGGGAGTCTAATGAGGGCAAACATTTGATGGTAGCAGCTTCCCTGCGGGAGATACTCTCTTTGCCAAAATCGCCTTATTAGCTGCAGTTAAGATACAATTCAGTACCCTATCCTAAAAATTGCTGTTAGGAGGGAATCTGCAGCTTGCAGTGAAAGCGCTTCCAGAGGGCAGTCTAACGAGGGCAAACATCTGATGGTAGCAGCTTCCCTGCGGGAGATACTCTCTTTGCCAAAATCGCCTTATTAGCTGCAGTTAAGTTACAATTCAGTACTCTATCCTAAAGATTGCTGTTAGGATGGAATCTGCAGCTTGCAGTGAAAGTGCTTCCAGAGGGGAGTCTAATGAGGGCAAACATTTGATGGTAGCAGCTTCCCTGCGGGAGATATTCTCTTTGCAAAAATCGCATTATTAGGCGAAAGTAAGACACAATTCAGTACCCTATCCTAAAGCTTGCTGTTAGGAGGGAATCTGCAGCTTGCAGTGAAAGCGCTTCCAGAGGGGAGTCTAACGAGGGCAAATATTTGATTGTAGCAGCTTCCCTGCGGGAGATAGTCTCTTTGCCAAAATCGCATTATTAGGCGAAAGTAAGTTACAATTCAGTACCCTATCCTAAAGCTTGCTGTTAGGAGGGAATCTGCAGCTTGCAGTGAAAGCGCTTCCAGAGGGGAGTCTAATGAGGGCAAACATTTGATGGTAGCAGCTTCCCTGCGGGAGATACTCTCTTTGCCAAAATCGCCTTATTAGCAGCAGTTAAGTTACAATTCAGTACCCTATCCTAAAGCTTGCTGTTAGGAGGGAATCAGCAACTTGCAGTGAAAGCGCTTCCAGAGGGGAGTCTAATGAGGGCAAACATTTGATGGTAGCAGCTTCCCTGCGGGAGATATTCTCTTTGCCAAAATCGCCTTATTAGACGCAGTAGAGTTACAATTCAGTACACTGTCCTACAGCTTGCTGTTAGGAGGGAATCTGCAGCTTGCAGTGAAAGCGCTTCCAGAGGGGAGTCTAATGAGGGCAAACATTTGATGGTAGCAGCTTCCCTGCGGGAGATACTCTCTTTGCCATAATCGCATTATTAGGCGAAAGTAAGTTACAATTCAGTACCCTATCCTAAAGCTTGCTGTTAGGAGGGAATCTGCAGCTTGCAGTGAAAGCGCTTCCAGAGGGGAGTCTAACGAGGGCAAACATTTGATGGTAGCAGCTTCCCTGCGGGAGATACTCTCTTTGCCAAATTCGCATTATTAGGCGAAAGTAATTTACAATTCAGTACCCTATCCTAAAGCTTGCTGTTAGGAGGGAATCTGCAGCTTGCAGTGAAAGCGCTTCCAGAGGGGAGTCTAACGAGGGCAAACATTTGATGGTAGCAGCTTCCCTGCGGGAGATACTCTCTTTGCCAAAATCGCATTATTAGGCGAAAGTAAGTTACAATTCAGTACCCTATCCTAAAGCTTGCTGTTAGGAAGCAATCTGCAGCTTGCAGTGAAAGCGCTTCCAGAGGGGAGTCTAATGAGGGCAAACATTTGATGGTAGCAGCTTCCCTGCGGGAGATACTCTCTTTGCCAAAATCGCATTATTAGGCGAAAGTAAGATACAATTCAGTACCCTATCCTAAAGCTTGCTGTTAGGAGGGAATCTGCAGCTTGCAGTGAAAGCGCTTCCAGAGGGGAGTCTAATGAGGGCAAACATTTGATGGTAGCAGCTTCCCTGCGGGAGATATTCTCATTGCCAAAATCGCCTTATTAGACGCAGTTAAGTTACAATTCAGTACCCTATCCTAAAGCTTGCTGTTAGGAGGGAATCTGCAGCTTGCAGTGAAATCGATTCCAGAGGGGAGTCTAATGAGGGCAAACATTTGATGGTAGCAGCTTCCCTGCGGGAGATAGTCTTCTTGCCATAATCGCATTATAAGGCGGAAGTAAGTTACAATTCAGTACCCTATCCTAAAGCTTGCTGTTAGGAGGGAATCTGCTGCTTGCAGTGAAAGCGCTTCCAGAGGGGAGTCTAATGAGGGCAAACATCTGATGGTAGCAGCTTCCCTGCGGGAGATACTCTCTTTGCCAAAATCGCCTTATTAGCTGCAGTTAAGTTACAATTCAGTACTCTATCCTAAAGATTGCTGTTAGGAGGGAATCTGCAGCTTGCAGTGAAAGCGCTTCCAGAGGGGAGTCTAATGAGGGCAAACATTTGATGGTAGCAGCTTCCCTGCGGGAGATATTCTCTTTGCCAAAATCGCCTTATTAGACGCAGTTAAGTTACAATTCAGTACACTGTCCTACAGCTTGCTTTTAGGAGGGAATCTGCAGCTTGCAGTGAAAGCGCTTCCAGAGGGGAGTCTAATGAGGGCAAAGATTTGATGGTAGCAGCTTCCCTGCGGGAGATACTCTCTTTGCCAAAATCGCATTATTAGGCGAAAGTAAGTTACAATTCAGTACCTTATCCTAAAGCTTGCTGTTAGGAGGGAATCTGCAGCTTGCAGTGAAAGCGTTTCCAGAGGGGAGTCTAAGGAGGGCAAACATTTGATGGTAGCAGCTTCCCTGAGGGAGATACTCTCTTTGCCAAAATCGCATTATTAGGCGAAAGTAAGTTACAATTCAGAACCCTTTCCTAAAGCTTGCTGTTAGGAGGGAATCTGCAGCTTGCAGTGAAAGCGCTTCCAGAGGGGAGTCTAATGAGGGCAAACATTTGATGGTAGCAGCTTCCCTGCGGGAGATAGTCTCTTTGCCAAAATCGCCTTATTAGCCGCAGTTAAGTTACAATACAGTACCCTATCCTAAAGCTTGCTGTTAGGAGGGAATCTACAGCTTGCAGTGAAAGCGCTTCCAGAGGGGAGTCTAATGAGGGCAAACATTTGATGGTAGCAGCTTCCCTGCGGGAGATACTCTCTTTGCCAAAATCGCATTATTAGGCGAAAGTAAGTTACAATTCAGTACACTATCCTAAAGCTTGCTGTTAGGAGGGAATCTGCAGCTTGCAGTGAAAGCGCTTCCAGAGGGGAGTCTAATGAGGGCAAACATTTGATGGTAGCAGCTTCCCTGCGGGAGATACTCTCTTTGCTAAAATCGCATTATTAGGCGAAAGAAAGTTACAATTCAGTACCCTATCCTAAAGCTTGCTGTTAGGAGGGAATCTTCAGCTTGCAGTGAAAGCGCTTCCAGAGGGGAGTCTAATGAGGGCAAACGTTTGATGGTAACAGCTTCCCTGCGGGAGATACTCTCTTTGCCAAAATCGCATTTTTAGGCGAAAGTAAGATACAATTCAGTACCCTATCCTAAAGCTTGCTGTTAGGAGGGAATCTGCAGCTTGCAGTGAAAGCGCTTCCAGAGGGGAGTCTAACGAGGGCAAACATTTGATGGTAGCAGCTTCCCTGCAGGATATACTCTCTTTTCCGAAATCGCCTTATTAGCCGCAGTTAAGTTACAATTCAGTACCCTTTCCTAAAGCTTGCTGTTAGGAGGGAATCTGCAGCTTGCAGTGAAAGCGCTTCCAGAGGGGAGTCTAATGAGGGCAAACATTTGATGGTAGCAGCTTCCCTGCGGGAGATACTCTCTTTGCCAAAATCGCATTATTAGGCGAAAGTAAGTTACAATTCAGTACCCTATCCTAAAGCTTGCTGTTAGGAGGGAATCTGCAGCTTGCAGTGAAAGCGCTTCCAGAGGGGAGTCTAAGGAGGGCAAACATTTGATGGTAGCAGCTTCCCTGCGGGAGATAGTCTCCTTGCCATAATCGCATTATAAGGCGAAAGTAAGTTACAATTCAGTACCCTATCCTAAATCTTGCTGTTAGGAGGGAATCTGCAGCTTGCAGTGAAAGCGCTTCCAGAGGGGAGTCTAATGAGGGCAAACATTTGATGGTAGCAGCTTCCCTGCGGGAGATACTCTCTTTGCCAATATCGCATTATTAGGCGAAAGTAAGTTACAATTCAGTACCCTATCCTAAAGCTTGCTGTTAGGAGGGAATCTGCAGCTTGCAGTGAAAGCGCTTCCAGAGGGGAGTCTAATGAGGGCAAACATTTGATGGTAGCAGCTTCCGTGCGGGAGATACTCTCTTTGCCAAAATCGAATTATTAGGCGAAAGTAAGTTACAATTCAGTACCCTATCCTAAAGCTTGCTGTTAGGAGGGAATCTGCAGCTTGCAGTGAAAGCGCTTCCAGAGGGGAGTCTAATGAGGGCAAACATTTGATGGTAGCAGCTTCCCTGCGGGAGATACTCTCTTTGCCAAAATCGCTTTATTAGGCGAAAGTAAGATACAATTCAGTACCCTATCCTAAAGCTTGCTGTTAGGAAGGAATCTGCAGCTTGCAGTGAAAGCAATTCCAGAGGGGAGTCTAATGAGGGCAAACATTTGATGGTAGCAGCTTCCCTGCGGGAGATAGTCTCTTTGCCAAAATCGCATTATTAGCCGCAGTTAAGTTACAATTCAGTACCCTATCCTAAAGCTTGCTGTTAGGAGGGAATCTGCAGCTTGCAGTGAAAGCGCTTCCAGAGGGGAGTCTAATGAGGGCAAACATTTGATGGTAGCAGCTTCCCTGCGGGAGATACTCTCTTTGCTAAAATCGCATTATTAGGCGAAAGAAAGTTACAATTCAGTACCCTATCCTAAAGCTTGCTGTTAGGAGGGAATCTGCAGCTTGCAGTGAAAGCGCTTCCAGAGGGTAGTCTAATGAGGGCAAACGTTTGATGGTAACAGCTTCCCTGTGGGAGATACTCTCTTTGCCAAAATCGCATTTTTAGGCGAAAGTAAGATACAATTCAGTACCCTATCCTAAAGCTTGCTGTTAGGAGGGAATCTGCAGCTTGCAGTGAAAGCGCTTCCAGAGGGGAGTCTAACGAGGGCAAACATTTGATGGTAGCAGCTTCCCTGCGGGAGATACTCTCTTTGCCAAAATCGCCTTATTAGGCGAAAGTAAGTTACAATTCAGTACCCTATCCTAAAGCTTGCTGTTAGGAGGGAATCTGCAGCTTGCAGTGAAAGCGCTTCCAGAGGGGAGTCTAATGAGGGCAAACATTTGATGGTAGCAGCTTCCCTGCGGGAGATACTCTCTTTGCCAAAATCGCCTTATTCGCCGCAGTTAAGTTACAATTCAGTACCCTATCCTAAAGCTTGCTGTTAGGAGGGAATCTGCAGCTTGCAGTGAAAGCGCTTCCAGAGGGGAGTCTAATGAGGGCAAACATTTGATGGTAGCAGCTTCCCTGCGGGAGATACTCTCTTTGCCAAAATCGCATTATTAGGCGAAAGTAAGTTACAATTCAGAACCCTTTCCTAAAGCTTGCTGTTAGGAGGGAATCTGCAGCTTGCAGTGAAAGCGCTTCCAGAGGGGAGTCTAAGGAGGGCAAACATTTGATGGTAGCAGCTTCCCTGCAGGAGATACTCTCTTTGCCAAATCCGCATTATTAGGCGAAAGTAAGTTACAATTCAGTACCCTATCCTAAAGCTTGCTGTTAGGAGGGAATCTGCAGCTTGCAGTGAAAGCGCTTCCAGAGGGGAGTCTAATGAGGGCAAACATTTGATGGTAGCAGCTTCCCTGCGGGAGATACTCTCTTTGCCAAAATCGCATTATTAGGCGAAAGTAAGATACAATTCAGTACCCTATCCTAAAGCTTGCTGTTAGGAGGGAATCTGCAGCTTGCAGTGGAAGCGCTTCCAGAGGGGAGTCTAACGAGGGCAAACATTTGATTGTAGCAGCTTCCCTGCAGGATATACTCTCTTTTCCGAAATCGCCTTATTAGCCGCAGTTAAGTTACAATTCAGTACCCTATCCTAAAGCTTGCTGTTAGGACGGAATCTGCCACTTGCAGTGAAAGCGCTTCCAGAGGGGAGTCTAATGAGGGCAAACATTTGATGGTAACAGCTTCCCTGCGGGAGATATTCTCTTTGCCAATATCGCCTTATTAGGCGAAAGTAAGTTACAATTCAGTACCCTATCCTAAAGCTTGCTCTTAGGAGGGAATCTGCAGCTTGCAGTGAAAGCGCTTCCAGAGGGGAGTCTAATGAGGGCAAACATTTGATGGTAGCAGCTTCCCTGCGGGAGATACTCTCTTTGCCAAAATTGCATTATTAGGCGAAAGTAAGTTACAATTCAGTACCCTATCCTAAAGCTTGCTGTTAGGAGGGAATCTGCAGCTTGCAGTGAAAGCCCTTCCAGAGGGGAGTCTAATGAGGGCAAACATTTGATGGTAGCAGCTTCCCTGCGGGAGATACTCTCTTTGCCAAAATCGCATTATTATGCGAAAGTAAGTTACAATTCAGTACCCTATCCTAAAGCTTGCTGTTAGGAGGGAATCTGCAGCTTGCAGTGAAAGCGCTTCCAGAGGGGAGTCTAATGAGGGCAAACATTTGATGGTAGCAGCTTCCCTGCGGGAGATATTCTCTTTGCCAAAATCGCCTTATTAGACGCAGTTAAGTTACAATTCAGTACACTGTCCTACAGCTTGCTGTTAGGAGGGAATCTGCAGCTTGCAGTGAAAGCGCTTCCAGAGGGGAGTCTAATGAGGGCAAACATTTGATGGTAGCAGCTTCCCTGCGGGAGATACTCTCTTTGCCAAAATCGCATTATTAGCCGCAGTTAAGTTACAATTCAGTACCCTATCCTAAAGCTTGCTGTTAGGAGGGAATCTGCAGCTTGCAGTGAAAGCGCTTCCAGAGGGGAGTCTAATGAGGGCAAACGTTTGATGGTAACAGCTTCCCTGCGGGAGATACTCTCTTTGCCAAAATCGCATTTTTAGGCGAAAGTAAGATACAATTCAGTACCCTATCCTAAAGCTTGCTGTTAGGAGGGAATCTGCAGCTTGCAGTGAAAGCGCTTCCAGAGGGGAGTCTAACGAGGGCAAACATTTGATGGTAGCAGCTTCCCTGCGGGAGATACTCTGTTTGCCAAAATCGCCTTATTAGGCGAAAGTAAGTTACAATTCAGTACCCTATCCTAAAGCTTGCTGTTAGGAGGGAATCTGCAGCTTGCAGTGAAAGCGCTTCCAGAGGGGAGTCTAATGAGGGCAAACATTTGATGGTAGCAGCTTCCCTGCGGGAGATACTCTCTTTGCCAAAATCGCCTTATTCGCCGCAGTTAAGTTACAATTCAGTACCCTATCCTAAAGCTTGCTGTTAGGAGGGAATCTGCAGCTTGCAGTGAAAGCGCTTCCAGAGGGGAGTCTAATGAGGGCAAACATTTGATGGTAGCAGCTTCCCTGCGGGAGATACTCTCTTTGCCAAAATCGCATTATTAGGCGAAAGTAAGTTACAATTCAGAACCCTTTCCTAAAGCTTGCTGTTAGGAGGGAATCTGCAGCTTGCAGTGAAAGCGCTTCCAGAGGGGAGTCTAATGAGGGCAAACATTTGATGGTAGCAGCTTCCCTGCAGGAGATACTCTCTTTGCCAAAACCGCATTATTAGGCGAAAGTAAGTTACAATTCAGTACCCTATCCTAAAGCTTGCTGTTAGGAGGGAATCTGCAGCTTGCAGTGAAAGCGCTTCCAGAGGGGAGTCTAATGAGGGCAAACATTTGATGGTAGCAGCTTCCCTGCGGGAGATACTCTCTTTGCCAAAATCGCATTATTAGGCGAAAGTAAGATACAATTCAGTACCCTATCCTAAAGCTTGCTGTTAGGAGGGAATCTGCAGCTTGCAGTGGAAGCGCTTCCAGAGGGGAGTCTAACGAGGGCAAACATTTGATTGTAGCAGCTTCCCTGCAGGATATACTCTCTTTTCCGAAATCGCCTTATTAGCCGCAGTTAAGTTACAATTCAGTACCCTATCCTAAAGCTTGCTGTTAGGACGGAATCTGCCGCTTGCAGTGAAAGCGCT
>NW_027206914.1:109594-134447 GCF_032191515.1 Phaenicophaeus curvirostris | reverse complement strand
CCTTACACGCAACTAATAGAGTGAGACCACGCCCCCTCGCTAAGCCCCGCCCCCTGGCGGCTCCCGGAAGCCCCGCCCATCCCGGAAGTCCCGCCCCCCCCGGTCCCTCACCAGGTGTTCGAGGCGCCTCCCGAGCCGCTCGAGCCGCGCCTGCAGCGCCGCCAGCTCCGAGTCCAGCGGCCGCAGCGCCGCCCCCGGGCCGCCCCGCCGCAGCCACTCGAGCAGCGAGCGGTACCGGGCCAGGTCCGCGCTCAGCCGGCTCAGCGCCGCCGCCTGGGGCACCGCTGGGGTCAGGGACCGGCGGGGAGGGACCCCAGAGCCACGGGGACCCACCCCGGGCCCGCGGGAACCCACCCCGGGCCTGCGGGAACCCACCCCGGGCCCGCGGGGACCCACCCCGGGCCCGCGGAACCCACCCCGGGCCCACGGGGAGAGACCCCGGGACCACGGAACCCACCCCGGGACCACGGGGAGAGACCTCAGGCCCACGGGAACCCACCCCGGCCCACGGAACCCACCCCGGGCCCACGGGAACCCACCCCGGGCCCGCGGGGAGAGACCCCAGACCCATGGGAACCAACCCCACACCCACGTGGGACCGAGAGATCCATGGGAACTGACCCCAGACCCACGGGGACCAAGCCCAGACCTACGGGGAGAGACCCCAGACCCATGTGAGACCAAGAGATCCTTGGGAACCAACCCCAGACCCATGGGAATCGACCCAGACCCACGGGAAACAAGCCCAGACCCACGGGGAGAGACCCCAGACCCACGGGAACTGACCCTGCACCCACGTGGACCAAGAGATCCATGGGAACTGACCCCAGACCCACGGGGAGAGACCCCAGACCCACAGGAGACCAAGCCCAGACCCATGTGGGACCAAGAGATCCATGGGAACCGACCCCAGACCCACAGGAAACGAGCCCAGACCCACGGGGAGAGACCCCAGACCCACAGGAACCAACCACAGACCCATGGGAACCGACCCCACACCCATGTGGGACCGAGAGATCCGTGGGAACCAACTCCAGACCCACGTGGAGAGACCCCAGACCCACAGGGAGAGACCCTAGACCCACGGGAACCGAGCCCAGACCCACGGGAGAGACTCCAGACCCATGGGAACCCACCCCACACCCATGTGGGACGAGAGATCCATGGGAACCGACCCCAGACCCACGGGGAGAGACCCAGACCCATGTGAGACCAAGAGATCCATGGGAACCAAGCCCAGACCCATGGGAACTGACCCAGACCCACAGGAATCGACCCCAGACCCACGGGGACCAACACAGACCCATGGGAACTGACCCCACACCCACGAGGGACCATGAGATCAATGGGAACTGACCCAGACCCACGGGAACTGACCCCAGACCCATGGGGAGAGAGCCCAGATCCACGGGGACCAACCCCAGACCCACGGGGAGAGACCCCAGACCCACGGGAACCGAGCCCACACCCACGTAGGACTGAGAGACCCACAGGAACCCACCCCAGACCCACAGGGGACCAAGAGATCCATGGCAACTGACCCCAGACCCACGGGAACCGAGACCCCAGACCCACAGGAACTGAGACCCCAGACCCACGGGAACCGAAAAACCCACGGGAACTGACCCCAGACCCACAGGAACCGAGATTCATCCACGGGAAAGTGACCCTAGACCCACGGGAACCGAGCGCAGACCCACGGGGACTGAGATTCATCCACGGGGGACCCCCTCCCACGGGGAACCCGCTTCCACCGGAGACCCCAGGCCCACAGGGGACCGACCCCACCTGGAAAACCCTCTCCGACCCACGGGACCCCACGGACCCCGCTTCCCCCCTGAATTTTCCCCCTTCCCCACTGGTGTCCGTGTCCCCACCTGG
The DNA here is from genome assembly GCF_032191515.1 of Phaenicophaeus curvirostris. Taxonomy (NCBI): domain Eukaryota; kingdom Metazoa; phylum Chordata; class Aves; order Cuculiformes; family Cuculidae; genus Phaenicophaeus; species Phaenicophaeus curvirostris. Next base: position 132,566 of record NW_027206914.1, on the reverse strand, counting down.
ATGTTGGCGAGCTCCAGGGCGCTCATGGAGAGCACGGGGAGAGAATCCAGCTTGTGCTCCCCCTCCGCTGGGAATCGCGACTTCTGCGGAGATGGAGGAGGTGGGGGGTGTGTCAGCCCACGCGTGACCCCAAAACACGCGTGGGGAGGGGGGTTAGGATGGGGAGGGGGCCACGCGTGGTACCCACGAGGAGCGGCCAGGAAGGCTTTGGTGTCGCTGAGCAGCGCCTTGGCCAGGCTGACGATGCCGTCCAGGTCGACGCGGGGGTCCGGGGGGGCGCAGGCGGGGGGGGGCGCCCCCAAACCGGGCCACGGACCCGGCCACAGCCCCGGCCACAGCCCCAGCAGAGCCAGCAGCGCCCGCCACGGAGACCCTGCGGGCACGGACACGCGTGGGGGAGCTGCTCCGGGGCTCCCAGGGCTCCCCAGGCTGGGATTCCGCAGCTCCCAGTGCTCCCAGTTCTCCTAGGGCTGGGATTCCACAGCTCCCAGTGCTCCCAGTGCTCCCCGAGCTGGGATTCCACAGCTCCCAGTGCTCCCAGTGCTCCCGAGCTGGGATTCCGCAGCTTCCAGTGCTCCCAGTGCTCCCGAGCTGGGAATCCGCAGCTCCCAGTGCTCCCAGTGCTCCCCGAGCTGGGGAATCCGCAGCTCCCAGTGCTCCCAGTGCTCCCTGAGCTGGGATTCCACAGCTCCCAGCGCTCCCAGTGCTCCCCGAGATGGGATTCCACATCTCCCAGAGCTCCCCGAGCTGGGATTCCGCAGCTCCCAGTGCTCCCTGAGCTGGGATTCCACAGCTCCCAGTGCTCCCAGAGCTCCCCGAGCTGGAATTCCACAGCTCCCAGTGCTCCCAGTGCTCCCCGAGCTGGGATTCCACAGCTCCCAGGGCTCCCAGTGCTCCCCGAGCTGGAATTCCAGAGCTCCCAGTGCTCCCAGTGCTCCCGAGCTGGGATTCCACAGCTCCCAGTGCTCCCAGTGCTCCCCGAGCTGGGATTCCACAGCTCCCAGTGCTCCCAGAGCTCCCTGAGCTGGGATTCCACAGCTCCCAGTGCTCCCAGTGCTCCCCGAGCTGGGATTCCACAGCTCCAGTGCTCCCAGTGCTCCCGGGGCTGGGATTCCGCAGCTCCCAGTGCTCCAGTGCTCCCAGCGCTGGGATTCCACAGCTCCCAGTGGCTCCCAGTGCTCCCCGAGCTGGGATTCCACAGCTCCCAGTGCTCCAGTGCTCCCCGAGCTGGGATTCCACAGCTCCCAGTGCTCCCAGTGCTCCCCGAGCTGGAATTCCACAGCTCCAGTGCTCCAGTGCTCCCCGAGCTGGAATTCCACAGCTCCCAGGCTCCCAGTGCTCCCCGAGCTGGAATTCCACAGCTCCCAGTGCTCCCAGTGCTCCCCGAGCTGGGAATCCGCAGCTCCAGTGCTCCAGTGCTCCCTGAGCTGGGATTCCGCAGCTCCCAGTGCTCCCAGTGCTCCTGAGCTGGGATTCCACAGCTCCCAGCGCTCCCAGTGCTCCCCGAGATGGGATTCCACAGCTCCCAGTGCTCCCAGTGCTCCCCGAGCTGGGATTCCACAGCTCCCAGTGCTCCCAGAGCTCCCTCAGCTGGGATTCCACAGTTGCCAGTGCTCCCAGTGCTCCCCGAGCTGGGAATCCGCAGCTCCAGTGCTCCCAGTGCTCCCAGCGCTGGGATTCCGCAGCTCCCAGTGCTCCCAGTGCTCCCCGAGCTGGGATTCCACAGCTCCCAGTGCTCCCCGAGCTGGGATTCCACAGCTCCCAGTGCTCCCAGTGCTCCCAGTGCTCCCGGGGCTGGGATTCCACGGCTCCCAGTGCTCCCAGTGCTCCCCGAGCTGGGATTCCGCAGCTCCCAGTGCTCCCAGTGCTCCCCGAGCTGGGATTCCGCAGCTCCCAGTGCTCCCGGGGCTCCCGGGGCTGGGATTCCACAGCTCCCAGTGCTCCCGGGGCTCCCGGGGCTGATGCCGGTAATTTGGGGCTCCCGGTGTTTCTAGTATTTGGGGCTCCCGGTATTTGGGGCTCCTGGAATTCGGGGGTTCCCGGTATTTGGGGCTCCTGGATTTTCGGGGTCTCTCTGTTTGGGGCTCCCGGGGCTGATGCTCCCGGTATTTGGGGTTCCCGGCGCTCCCGGTATTTGCGGCTCCTGGAATTTGGGGTTCCTAGGACTGATGCTCCCAGTATTTGGGGCCCCCGAGGCTGGTCTCCGGTCCTCCAGGTATTTGGGGCTCCTGATATTTGGGGCTCCCGGTATTTGGGTGGTCGCGGTATTTGGGGCTCCAGATATTTGGGGGCTCCCGATATTGGGGCTCCCGGTATTTGGGTTCCCCGGTATTTGGGGTTCCAGGTATTTGGGGCTCCCGGTATTTGGGGGTTCCCGGTATTTGGGGCTCCAGGTATTTGGGGGCTCCCGGTATTTGGGGGCTCCAGGTATCTGAGGGCTCCAGATATTTGGGGCTCCAGATATTTGGGGGCTCCCGGTATTTGGGGCTCCAGGTATCTGGGGGCTCCCGGTATTTGGGGTTCCCGGTATTCGGGTTTCCCGATATTTGGGGCTCCCGGTATTTGGGGCTCCAGGTATTTGGAGGCTCCCGGTATTTGGGGTTCCAGATATTTGGGGTTCCAGGTATTTTGGGGCTCCCGCTATTTGGGGGGCTCCCGGTATTTGGGGCTCCAGGTATTTGGGGCTCCTGATATTTGGGGCTCCCGGTATTTGGGGTTCGCGGTATTTGGGGCTGCAGATATTTGGGGGCTCCAGATATTTGGGGCTCCCGGTATTGTGGGGTTCCCGGTATTTGGGGCTGCAGATATTTGGGGGTTCCAGGTATTTGGGGCTCCCGATATTTGGGGCTCCCGGTATTTGGGGCTCCCCGGTATTTGGGGCTCCAGGTATTTGGGGGCTCCCGGTATTTGGGGTTCCCGGTATTTGGGGCTCCAGGTATTTGGGGGTTCCCGGGGCTCCCGGAATCCGTGGCTCCCGCTCCGCTCCCGTGTCCGGGTGGGGGGGTCCCGGGTGGGGGGGGGGTCCCGGTAGGTGTTTTTTGGGTGGGGGGGGGGGGGGGGGGCCCTTAGCGGGGGGGCGCGGCGGCTCCGCGCTGGGAGGTCCCGGGGGTGGAAATTGTGATGCGGCTGAGTCAGGGGCGGCCCCCTGCAGCCCCCGCCATGGGGGGGGGGCTCCTTCTCCCCCCTCTGCGCCCCCCCTCCCCCCTTCCCCCCAGCCTCCTAACCCCCCCCCCACGCGGTGTCCGTGACCCCCCCCCACCCCCCCCCAATAATCCTGCGGGGAGCGGTCGCCCCACGATGGGGAGGGGGGGGAGGGGGCTCCTTCTCCCCCCTCAGCGCCCCCATTCACCCTTCCCCCCGCCTTCTAACCCCCCCACGCGTGGTTTTTGACCCCCCCCCCCAATAATCCCGCGGGGAGCGGTCGCCCCGGGGCGGGCAGGTGCGAGCCGGGCGCCGTTTGTGGTTTTTTGGGGGGGGGGGGGTGGGGGGGGGGGGGGGCGAGGCCGCAGCTGCCCGAGCCCCGAGGCCACGGGGATGGACGCGCCCCGTCCCGCCGTGGGTGAAGGGGGGGTGGGGGGGGGATCCACCCACGGACACCCCAACCCTCACCCGAGAGAGGAGGGGGGGTGGGGTGGGGGGGTTGTCACGGTGCCCGACCACCCCCCCCATGCTTAGACCCCCCTCCCCACTCGTGTCTCCCCCCTACTCACAACCAGGGAGCCCCCCCAATGCTTTAACCCCCCTCCCCACTCGTGTCTGTCTCCCACTCGCAACCAGGGAGCCCCCCAATGCTTTAACCCTAACCCCCCTCCCCACTCGTGTCACCGTACTACTACGCAGAAACCATCCCCTAAAGCTTTAAACCCCCCTCCCCACTCGTGTCTCCCCTACTCACAACCAGGGAGCCCCCCCCAATGCTTTAACCCCCTCCCCACTCGTGTCACCCTCCCACTCCCAAACAGGGAGCCCCGCCCCAATGCTTAAAACCCCCCTCCCCACTCGTGTCTGTCTCCCACTCACAACCAGCAGCCCCCCAATGCTTTAACCCCCCTCCCCACTCGTGTCACCCTCCCACTCCCAACCAGGGAGCCCCCCCAATGCTTTAACCCCCCCTCCCCACTCGTGTCCCCCTCCCCACTCGTGTCCCCCTCCCACAATCCCAACCTGGGAGCCCCCCCAATGCTTTAACCCCCCCTCCCCACTCGTGTCCCCCTCCCACTCGCGACCAGGCGACACTTACTCGTCATGATGTGCCGGGGGGGGTGGTTTGTGGGTCTTCCCTGGGGTCTTCGCACCTGCGGGACCCACTCGCGACGTTGAGGAGGGGGGGGAGGCGTGGGGGGGGGGGGTGTCGCTCGCCGTGACCGATGGACACGCTCCCACTCGCCGTGAAACGCTCCCACTCACTGTGAAATGATCCCACTCACTGCGACACGCTCCCACTCGCCGTGAAATGCTCCCACTCAGCGTGACACGCTCCCACTCACTGTGAAACACTCCCACTCACTGTGAAACACTCCCACTCACTGTAAAACGCTCCCACTCAACGTGAAACGCTCCCACTCACTGCGAAACGCTCCCACTCACTGTGAAACGCTCCCCACTCACTGTGAAACACTCCCACTCACTGTGAAACGCTCCCACTCGATGTGAAACGCTCCCACTCAACGTGAAACACTCCCACTCACTGTGAAACGCTTCCACTCACTGTGAAACACTCCCACTCACTGTAAAACGCTCCCACTCAACGTGAAACACTCCCACTCACTGCGAAACGCTCCCACTCGCTGTGACACGCTCCCACTCGCCGTGAAATGCTCCCACTCACTGTGACACGCTCCCACTCGATGTGAAACGCTCCCACGCTTCCAGAAACACTCCCACTCACTGCGAAACGCTCCCACTCACTGTGAAACACTCCCACTCGACGTGAAATGCTCCCACTCGACGTGAAACGCTCCCACTCACCGTGACACGCTCCCACTCGCCTCGAAATGCTCCCACGCTCCCAGAAAAGCTCCCACTTGACGTGACACACTCACACTCGATGTGAAACGCTCCCACTCACCGTGACACACTCCCCACTCACCGTGACACACACTCCCACACTCAAGGACACGCTCCCACTCGCCGTGACACGCTCCCACACTCCCAGAAATGCTCCCACTCTCAAGGACACACTCCCACTCAGCGTGACACGCTCCCACACTCACAAACACGCTCCCACTCACTGCGAAACGCTCCCACTCACCGTGACACACTCCCACTCGACGTGACACGCTCCCACTCACCATGACACGCTCCCCACACTCCCAGAAATGCTCCCACTCTCAAGGACAACGCTCCCACTTGGTGTGACACACTCCCACTCGATGTGACACACTCCCACTCGACGTGAAACGCTCCCACTCGACGTGACACGCTCCCACTCACTGTGACACACTCCCACTCACCGTGACACACTCCCACTCACCGCCGACACGCTCCCACTCACTGCGAAATGCTCCCACTCACCGTGACACACTCCCACTCGACGTGACACGCTCCCACTCACTGTGACACACTCCCACTCACCGTGACACACTCCACTCGACGTGACACGCTCCCACTCACCATGACACGCTCCCACACTCCAGAAATGCTCCCACTCTCAAGGACACGCTCCCACTCGGCGTGACACACTCCCACTCGACGTGACACACTCCCACTCGGACGTGAAACGCTCCCACTCACCGTGACACACTCCACTCGACGTGACACACTCCCACTCACTGTGACACGCTCCCCACTCGACGTGACACACTCCCACTCGACGTGACACGCTCCCACTCGACGTGAAACGCTCCCACTCGACGTGACACGCTCCCACTCACTGTGACACACTCCCACTCACCGTGACACGCTCCCACTCACTGCGAAATGCTCCCACTCACCGTGACACACTCCCACTCGACGTGACACGCTCCCACTCACCATGACACGCTCCCACACTCCCAGAAATGCTCCACTCTCAAGGACACGCTCCCACTCGACGTGACACACTCCCACTCACTGTGACACACTCCCACTCACTGTGACACGCTCCCACTCGACGTGACACACTCCCACTCGACGTGAAACGCTCCCACTCGACGTGACACGCTCCCACTCGACGTGACACGCTCCCACTCACCGTGACACGCTCCCACTCGACGTGACACACTCCCACTTGCTGTGAAACGCTCCCACTCAATGTGAAACGCTCCCACTCACCGTGACACACTCCCACTCGATGTGACACACTCCCACTCGATGTGACACGCTCCCACTCGACGTGACACACTCCCACTCACCGTGACACACTCCCACTCGACGTGAATCGCTCCCACTCGACGTGAATCGCTCCCACTCACCGTGACACACTCCCACCCGACGTGACACACTCCCACTCACCGTGACACACTCCCACTCGATGTGACACACTCCCACTCGATGTGACACACTCCCACTCACCGTGACACGCTCCCACTCGACGTGACCACGCTCCCACTCACCATGACACGCTCCCACACTCCCAGAAATGCTCCCACTCTCAAGGACACGCTCCCACTTGGTGTGACACACTCCCACTCGATGTGACACACTCCCACTCGATGTGACACGCTCCCACTCGACGTGACACACTCCCACTCACCGTGACACACTCCCACCCGACGTGACACACTCCCACTCACCGTGACACACTCCCACTCACCGTGACACACTCCCACTCGATGTGACACGCTCCCACTCACCGTGACACGCTCCCACTCGACGTGAAACGCTCCCACTCGCTGCAACTTGCTCCCCCGCTCAAGGACACGCTCCCACTCACTGCAAAACGCTCCCACTCGACGTGGACACGCCCCACTCACCGTGACTCGCCCCCACTCGCCGTGAATCGCTCCCCCGTGCCCCCCACGCCGGCTCCCCGGGCTCTTTCTCTCTCTCTCCCCCCCCGTTAATTCCCGTCGGGAGGCGCCGCCGCCGCGGTGATGGGTTGGAGGGGGGGGGTGTGGCTGTGGGGGGGGGGTCGGGACTCGCGTGGGGGCGCCGGAGCGTGTCCGTGTGTCCCCCGCGGTGGCTCCGGCGGCTCCTTTATAGCCCGGGCGCCGCGGCCGCCGCGATGACACACGCCTGAGTCACGGCTTTTCCATTCGGGAACGGCTCCGGGGGGGAGAGGAACCCCCCACGGCGGGACACGCGGGGCCCCCCCCCCACCCCTCACACCCCCACCCCCACAAAGCCCCGGGGGGACCCCCGGCTCGGGGGCCGCGCCACAAGCGGCTTCACGCCGGATTCGGTTCCGCACCGGGACCGGGGGTCGGTTCACGCCAGGATCGGGGGCTGAACCGGCCCCGGGGTCGGTTCCACGCGGGGTTCGGTCCCGCAGCGGGGGCTGAACCGGCTCCGGGGTCGGTTTCGCACCAGAACCGGTTCAGCACCAGGATCTGAACCGGCTCCGGGGTCGGTTCCACACGGGATTCGGTCTCGCACCGGGACCTGAACCGGCTCCGGGGTCGGTTTCACACCAGAATCGGGGGCTGAACCGGCTCTGGGGTCGGTTCCACGCGGGATTCGGGGTCTGAACCGGCACCGGGGTCGGTTTCACACCCGAACTGGTCTCGCACCGAGTTCTGAACCGGCCCCGGGTCGGTTCCACGCGGGGTTCGGTCCCGCACCGGGACCTGAACCGGCTCCGGGGTCGGTTTCGCACCAAAACCGGTTCAGCACCAGGATCTGAACCGGCCCCGGGGTCGGTTTCACACCAGAATCGGGGGCTGAAGCGGCTCCGGGGTCGGTTCCACGCGGGATTCGGGGGCTGAACCGGGATCTGAAGCGGCTCCGGGGTCGGTTTCACACCAGAATCGGGGTCTGAACCGGCTCCGGGGCCGGTTCACACGCGGGGATTCGGTCCCGCAGCGGGGTCTGAACCGGCCTCCGGGGTCGGTTTCACACCCGAACTGGTCTCGCACCGAGTTCTGAACCGACTCCGGCGTCGATTTCGCACCAGAATCTGGACCTGAACCGGCCCCGGGGTCGGTTCCACGCGAGATTCGGTCCCGCAGCGGGGTCTGAACCGGCCCCGGGATCGATTTCGTACCAGAATCTGGATCTGAAACGGCTCCAGGTTCGGTTCCACGCGGGATTCGGGGTCTGAACCGGCTCCGGGGTCGGTTTCACACCAGAATCTGGATCTGAACCGGCACCGGGGTCGGTTCCACGCGGGATTCGGGATCTGAACCGGCTCCGGGGTCGGTTTCACACGGGATTCAGTCTCGCACCGAGTTCTGAACCGGCTCTGGGGTCGGTTCCACGCGGGATTCGGGGTCTGAACCGGGGTCTGAAGCGGCTCCGGGGTCGGTTCCACGCGGGGATTCGGTCTTGTCCCGCACCCAAATCGCTTCAGAACCAGGATTGGAACTTGCACCGATTCGGTCCCGGCTCTGGGACCGGTTCCACTCCCGAACTGGTTCCCCCCCTCTCCGGCTCCAGAACCGATTCCACCCGCGATCCCGCCCCGCGTGGCCGTGGGGTCCCCCCCCATGTCCCCCCGTGTCCCCGCCCCCCCCCCCACCTCCTCACTCTGACTCAGCCCCTCCCCCTCCCGGTGTCTCACCGCCCCCCCCCCCCCCCGCCACGCGCGTCACCGACGGGACCCCCGGGGGGGGCGGGACCGGGGGCGGGGACACGGGGGGGGGGGGGGGGACACGGGGGGAGGGGGGTGGTGACACTCGTGGGGGGTGGAGACATCCCTCGTGTGGGAGAGAATCCACGGAGACCACCCACACGGAGCCCTCGTGGAGAGCACCCATGGGGAGCAGCACCCACGGGGGGCACCCACTCGTGGAGAGCATCCATGGGGAGAACCCACTCGTGGAGAGCAGCCATGGGGAGAAGCACCCATGGGGACCACCCACTCGTGGAGAGCACCCACGGGGAGCAGCACCCATGGGGAGAACTCACTCGTGGAGAGCACCCATGGGGAGAACCCACTCGTGGAGAGCAGCCATGGGGAGAAGCACCCATGGGGAGCACCCACCCGTGGAGAGCATCCATGGGGTGCAGCACCCATGGGGAGCACCCACTCGTGGAGAGCACCCACGGGGAGCAGCACCCATGGGGAGAACTCACTCGTGGAGAGCACCCATGGGGAGAACCCACTCGTGGAGAGCAGCCATGGGGAGAAGCACCCATGGGGAGCACCCACCCGTGGAGAGCATCCATGGGGTGCAGCACCCATGGGGAGCACCCACTCGTGGAGAGCACCCATGGGGAGAACCCACTCGTGGAGAGCATCCATGGGGAGAAGCACCCATGGGGACCACCCACTCGTGGAGAGCACCCACGGGGAGCAGCACCCATGGGGACCACCCACTCGTGGGGAGCACCCATGGGGGGCACCCACTCGTGGAGAGCACCCATGGGGAGCAGCACCCATGGGGACCACCCACTCGTGATGAGCCCCCATGGGGGGCAGCCACCCGTGATGAGCACCCATGGGGAGAACCCACTCGTGGAGAGCACCCACGGGGAGAACCCACCCATGATGAGCACCCATAGGGACCACCCTCTCGTGATGAGCACCCATGGGTTGCACCCACTCCTGATGAGCACCCAGTGGGACCACCCACTCACGATCAGCCCCCATGGGGACCACCCACCCATGATGAGCACCCACGGGGAGAACCCACTCATGATGAGCACCCATGGGTTGCACCCACTCGTGATGAGCACCTATGGGGACCACCCACTCATGGAGAACACCCACGGGGACCACCCACTCCTGATGAGCACCCAGTGGGACCTCCCACCCATGATGAGCCCCCATGGGGACCACCCACTCTTGATGAGCACCCAGTGGGACCACCCACTCGTGATGAGCACCCACGGGTTGCACCCACTCGTGATGAGCACCCAGCCTCCTGCCCCACAGCCCCTGCCCCCCAGCCCCTTCTCCTGCCCTACAGCCCCTTCTCCTGCCCCCCAGCCCCCATCTCCTGCCCCACAGCCCCTTCTCCTGCCCCACAGCCCCTTCTCCTGCCCCCCAGCCCCCATCTCCTGCCCCCCAGCCCCTTCTCCTGCCCCCCAGCCCCCTTCTCCTGCCCCCCAGCCCCTTCTCCTGCCCCACAGCCCCCTTCTCCTGCCCCCCAGCCCCCATCTCCTGCCCCCCAGCCCCCTTCTCCTGCCCCCCAGCCCCCTTCTCCTGCCCTATAGCCCCTGCCCCGTAGCCCCCTTCTCCCTCCCCATAGCCCCTGCCCCACAGCCCCCATCTCCTGCCCTATAGCTGCTGTATCCTGCCCCACGGCCCCTGCCCCACAGCCCCATTCTCCTGCCCTATAGCCCCTGCCCCACAGCCCCCTTCTCCTGCCCCATAGCCCCTGCCCCACAGCCCTCTTCTCCTGCCCCACAGCCCCTGCCCCACAGCCCCTGCCCCATAGCTCCTGCCCCACAGCTCCTGCCCCAGAGCCCCCATCTCCTACCCCACCAGCCCCCTTCTCCTGCCCCACAGCCCATAACCCTCAGCCCCCTTCTCCTGCCCCATAGCCCCTGCCCCACAGCCCCCTTCTCCTGCCCTATAGCCCATAACCCCCAGCCCCCTTCTCCTGCCCCCCAGCCCCCTCCTCCTGCCCCACAGCCCCTGCCCCACAGCCCCATCTCCTGCCCCACAGCCCCCAACTCCTGCCCCACAGCCCCTGCCCCCCTGCCCCCATCTCCTACCCCCCCCAGCCCCCATCTCCTACCCCCCCAGCCCCCTCCTCTTGCCCCCCAGCCCCCTTCTCCTACCCCCCAGCCCCCTTCTCCTGCCCCCCAGCCCCCAACTCCTGCCCCACAGCCCCTCCCCCCCTCCCCCCTCTCCTCCCCCCCCATCCCCTTTCCCCAGCCCCACTGCTGTGTCCTACCCCCCCCCCCCCGTGTCCTGCCCCCCATGTCCCCTCTCCCCCTCGGCCCCTCGAGGCCTTGGCCGTGCTGATGGCGGCGCCCGCAGCCGCCAAGCCAAACAGTAAATATTTCGCTGCCAGGTGACGGCCAAAACGAAGGGGGGAAAAAAGTGTGTGTGTGTGGGGGGGGGGGGACCGGACAGACAGACAGACAGACGGACACACACCAAGCAAACCCCCCCCCCCGGCTATTGGGGGTGGGGGCCGCCCCGCGTTGGCGTGTGCCGGCACGCGGGTTTTGGCTTTGGCCTCGCGCCGCGGCCGCGGTTGAAGCCGTCGGGTGTTTTCGCAGACGGCGAAGCCGGATTTGAGGTTTAGAGGGGGGGGACGGACGGACAGACGGACATGATGGGGGGGTTGGGTTGGGTTCCCCCCCCCCCCACTTCGAAGCGCAGGGTGGGTGGCCCCCACATCCATCAGCGACGCTTGCGTGTGCGTGTTGGTTGGGGGGGGGGGACGGACACACGGACGTGCGTCAGGCGGTGACGCCGAGGGGCCCCGCGGGAGGGGGAGGACGGGGGAGAGGGGGGCGCGACGGGGGTCCCGGAACAGCCCCCCCTAAGCGGGAGCAGTGACACACGTGGGTGGGATGGGACACGGATGCTGGGAATGGGGACACGCGTGTGTGTGGGGACACGGGAATGGGGACACGCGTGTGTGATGGGACATGGGAATGGGGACACGCGTGTGTGTGGGGACACGGGAATGGGGACACACGTGTGTGTGATGGGACATGGGAATGGGGACATGCGTGTGTGATGGGACATGGGAATGGGGACACGCGTGTGTGTGGGGACACGGGAATGGGGACACACGTGTGTGTGATGGGACATGGGAATGGGGACACACATGTGTGTGATGGGACATGGGAATGGGGACACGTGTGTGTGATGGGACATGGGAATGGGGACACGTGTGTGTGATGGGACATGGGAATGGGGACACGCGTGTGTGTGGGGACATGGGAATGGGGACACGTGTGTGTGATGGGACACGGGAATGGGGACACACGTGTGTGTGGGGACACGGGAATGGGGACACGTGTGTGTGATGGGACACAGGAATGGGGACACGCGTGTGTGGGGGGACATGGGAATGGGGACACGTGTGTGTGATGGGACATGGGAACGGGGACACGTGTGTGTGATGGGACACGGGAATGGGGACACGCGTGTGTGTGGGGACATGGGAATGGGGACACGTGTGTGTGATGGGACACGGGAATGGGGACACACGTGTGTGTGGGGACACGGGAATGGGGACACGTGTGTGTGATGGGACACGGGAATGGGGACACGCGTGTGTGTGGGGACATGGGAATGGGGACACGCGTGTGTGTGGGGACATGGGAATGGGGACACGGGAATGGGGACACGTGTGTGTGATGGGACACAGGAATGGGGACACGTGTGTGTGTGGGGACACGGGAATGGGGACACGCGTGTGTGTGGGGACATGGGAATGGGGACACGCGTGTGTGATGGGACACGGGAATGGGGACACGCGTGTGTGTGGGGACATGGGAATGGGGACACGTGTGTGTGATGGGACACAGGAATGGGGACACGCGTGTGTGGGGACATGGGAATGGGGACACATGTGTGTGTGGGGACATGGGAATGGGGACACGCGTGTGTGTGGGGACACGGGAATGGGGACACGCGTGTGTGTGGGGACACGGGAATGGGGACACGCGTGTGTGTGGGGACACGGGAATGGGGACACGTGTGTGTGATGGGACACAGGAATGGGGACACGCATGTGTGATGGGACACGGGAATGGGGACACGTGTGTGATGGGACATGGGAATGGGGACACGTGTGTGTGATGGGACACAGGAATGGGGACACGCATGTGTGGTGTCCTGTCACACACGCGTGTCACTGTTCCCTGTGTCCCGTCACACACGCGTGTCACTGTTCCCTGTGTCCCGTCACACACGCGTGTCACTGTTCCCTGTGTCCCATCACACACGCGTGTCACTGTTCCCTGTGTCCCGTCACACACGCATGTCCCCATTCCCGGTATCTGTGTCCCATCACACACGTGTCGCCGTTCCCGTGTCCTGTCACACACGTGTGTCACTGTTCCCTGTGTCCTGGCACACACACGTGTCACCATTCCCAGTATCTGTGTACCGTCACACACACGTGTCACTGTTCCCATGTCCTGTCACACACGTGTGTCACCATTCCTGGTATCTGTGTCCTGTCACACACACGTGTCACCATTCTCAGTATCTGTGTACCGTCACACACATGTGTCACTGCTCCTGTGTCCTGTCACACACATGTGTCACCGTTCCCGGTATCTGTGTCCTGTCACACACATGTGTCACTGTTCCTGTGTCCCATCACACACACGTGTCACCATTCCCGGTATCTGTGTCCTGGCACACACACGTGTCACTGTTCCTGTGTCCCGTCACACACACGTGTCACTGTTCCTGTGTCCTGTCACACACGCGTGTCACTGTTCCCTGTGTCCCATCACACACACGTGTCACTGTTCCTGTGTCCCATCACACACACGTGTCACTGTTCCTGTGTCCCGTCACACACACGTGTCACTGTTCCAGTGTCCTGTCACACACGCGTGTCACTGTTCCTGTGTCCTGTCACACACGCGTGTCACTGTTCCTGTGTCCCGTCACACACGCGTGTCACTGTCCCTGTGTCCTGTCACACACGCGTGTCACTGTTCCTGTGTCCTGTCACACACGCGTGTCACTGTTCCTGTGTCCCGTCACACACGCGTGTCACTGTCCCTGTGTCCTGTCACACACGCGTGTCACTGTTCCAGTGTCCTGTCACACACGCGTGTCACTGTTCCCTGTGTCCTGTCACACACGCGTGTCACTGTTCCTGTGTCCTGTCACACACGCGTGTCACTGTTCCCTGTGTCCTGTCACACACGCGTGTCACTGTTCCAGTGTCCTGTCACACACGCGTGTCACTGTTCCCTGTGTCCTGTCACACACGCGTGTCACTGTTCCCTGTGTCCTGTCACACACGCGTGTCACTGTTCCAGTGTCCTGTCACACACGCGTGTCACTGTTCCCTGTGTCCCGTCACACACACATGTCACTGTTCCTGTGTCCCATCACACACGCGTGTCACTGTTCCTGTGTCCCATCACACACGCGTGTCACTGTTCCTGTGTCCTGTCACACACGCGTGTCACCGTTCCTGGTGTCCTGTCACACACACGTGTCACCATCCCCAATCCCTCCCAGTCCCCCCAAATCCCTCCCTCTCTCATCACCCACCCCCCCAAAATCTCTCCCAGTCCCCCCAGTCTTCCCAGTTCCCCCAAATCCCTCACCCCCCATTCCCTCCCACCCCCCCAGCCCCCCTCAAATCCCTCCCAGTCCCCCCAGTCTTCCCAGTAACTCCCCCCCCAGTCATTGCCGTCAGCAGCGGCTTCACCCCCTCTTTTCCTCCCCCCCCACCCCGTGTCCGTCTGTCCGTGTCCGGCCGTGTCCGTCTGTCCGGGGGGGGCTTTGACGCAAACGCCCCCGTCGGGGCAGGCCCGGGCTGACCGCAAAGTGTGTATGTGGGGGGGGCCCTGGAGACGAGCCCGGACAGACAGACGGACAGAGCCACAAACCTGGGGGGGCAGGGGTGCAGCTGGAGGGACGGACAGACGGACAAGGCCGGGGGGTGGTGGGATTTGGGGCAGGATGGACAGATGGACGGACGGACGGGGATGGATGGAGAGGGTTGGGATGGTCCTGGGGAGAGGACGGCTGGACAGACGGCCAGGAACGGGGCTGGGGGGGCAGGACGGAGGGACAGACGGACAGACTGGCAGGGATGGACAGACGGATAGGGACGGGGATGGAGGCAGGAGGGATGGATGCATGGATGGGATGGACAGATGGACGCAGGGATGGGCCTGGGGTTAGGACTAGACGGATGGACAGATGGACAAGGATGGACGGAAGGAAGGACGTTGGGGCGGGAAGGACAGACGGACGGACGCTTGAGGGGAGGGGTGGGGGGCACCGAGTTAAAGGGGGAGGGGGGCAACAAGGTGCAGGCGGGATGGACAGACAGATGGACAGAGGGATGAACCTGGGTGCAGGACAGACAGACAGAGGGGTGGATGGACGGACACTCAGGGATTTGGGGTCTCCAGGGGGGATTTGAGGGAATTTGAGGGGTTCGTGGGGGGATTTGGGGGCGTTTTGGGGATTTGTGGGGGGATTTGGGGGCATTTTGGGGGGTTCGTGGGGGGATTTGGGGTCTCTAGGGGGGATTTGGTGGCATTTTGGGGGTTCAGGGGGGGATTTAGGATTGTTTTGGGGGTTCCTGAGGGGATGTGGGGGCGTTTTGGGGGTTCGTGGGGGGATTTGGGGTCTCCAGGTAGAATTTAGGGGGATTAGAGGGGGTTTGTGGTGGGATTTGGGGACATTTGGGGGTTCATGGGGGGATTTAGGGATGTTTTGGGGGTTCCTGAGGGGATTTGGGGACATTTTTGGGGGTTCATGGGGGTATTTGGGGTCTCCAGGGAGATTTGGAGGCATTTTTGGGGTTCATGGGGGGATTTAGGGATGTTTTGGGGGTTCGTGGGGGGATTTGGGGTCTCCAGGGAGATTTGGAGGCATTTCTGGGGTTCATGGGGGGATTTGGAGGGATGTTTTGGGGGTTCATGGGAGGATTTGGGAACATTTTTGGGGGTTCATGGAGGGATTTGTGGGTCTCCAGGGGGGATTTGGTGGCATTTTTGGGGTTCATGGGGGGATTTGGGGACATTTTGGGGGTTCAGGGGAGGATTTGGGAACATTTTTGGGGGTTCATGGGGGTATTTGGGGTCTCCAGATAGAATTTAGGGGGATTTGAGGGGGTTTGTGGTGGGATTTGGGGACATTTTTGGGGGTTCATGGGGGGATTTAGGGATGTTTTGGGGGTTCCTGAGGGGATTTGGGGACATTTTTGGGGGTTCATGGGGGTATTTGGGGTCTCCAGGGGGGATTTGGAGGCATTTTTGGGGTTCATGGGGGGATTTGGGGACATTTTGGGGGTTCAGGGGAGGATTTGGGAACATTTTTGGGGGTTCATGGGGGTATTTGGGGTCTCCAGGTAGAATTTAGGGGGATTAGAGGGGGTTTGTGGTGGGATTTGGGGACATTTGGGGGTTCATGGGGGGATTTACGGATGTTTTGGGGTTTGTGGGGGTATTTGGGGTCTCCAGGGGAGATTTGGAGGCATTTTGGGGGTTCACGGGGGGATTTAGGGGTGTTTTGGGGGTTCGTGGGGGGATTTGGGGACATTTTTGTGGGTTCATGGAGGGATTTAAGGATGTTTTGTGGGTTCATGGAGGGATTTGGGGTCTCCAGGGGAGATACGGAGGCATTTTGGGGGTTCATGGAGGGATTTGTGGGTCTCCAGGGGGGATTTGGAGGCATTTTGGGGGTTCATGGGGGGATTTGGGGACATTTTGGGGGTTCATGGGGGGATTTGAGGTCTCCGGGGGGGGGATTTGGAGTCATTTTGCGAGCTCAGAGGGGGATTTTGGGGCATTTTGGAGGTTCAGAGGGGGAATTGGGGGCGGGGGGGTGGGGTGTGAGGGGCGGGGGGGCGTGGCCTCTACCAGGGGGCGTGTCCTAGGGGGTTGCCTTGTGGGCGTGGCCTAAGATCCTCGCGTTCTGATTGGATCCCTCCCTCCCTCCCCAAGGCGGGAACCGCTCAGCCAATGGGAGCGCGGGGTGGGGGCCGAGGGGGCGGGGCCAGCGGGGAGGGCGGGAAAGGCGGGAGAGAGCGGGAAAGGGCGGGAAAGGGCGGGAGAGGGGAGGGAAAGGGGAGGGGCGGCCATGTTGGGGGGGGTGGGGGGGCGGCCATGTTGGGGGGGGCTGGGGGGGGCAGTAGGACGAGGCCAGGCTGTGGGATGGGTACATACATGTCGATAAACACATAAATGTCCGTGTATGTGCTGCTGCATTCATGAATATGCACGTCAATGCGTGTGTATGCACATACCCAGGCGTGAATGCCTCTGTATGAACACGCGTGTGTATTAGGAACATGTATGAACGCGTGTGTCCACGTGTGTGAGTGTGTGTGCATCTATATAGTCATGTTAGCGGGTATATGTGAGCATTTGCGTATGATCTGGGGGCCCCCAGGGGGATGGTGGGTGGTTTGAGGGGATCTGGGGGGGATTTGGGGGCTCCAGGAGGGATGTGGGGGTGATTTGAGGGGAGCTGGAGGGGATTTGGGGCTCCAGGGGGGATGTGGGGGTGGTTTGGGCGGCTCCAGGGGGGATTTGGGGGCTCCAGGGGGGATGTGGAATTGGTTTGGGGGGATCCAGGGGGAATTTGGGGGCTCCGGGAGGGATGTGGGGGTGGTTTGAGGGATCGGGGGGGGGATTTGGGGGTTCTAGGAGGGATGTGGAGGTGATTTGGGGCAATCTGGGGCTGGTTGTGGGCTCCAGGAGGGATGTGGGGGTGGTTTGGGGGATCTGGGGGGGATTTGGGGGCTCCAGGGGGGATGTGGAGGTGGTCTGGGGGGTTCGGGGGGGGATTTGGGGGTTCCAGGAGGGATGTGGGTGTGGTTTGGGGGATCTGGGGGGGATTTGGGGGCTCCAGGGGGGATGTGGAGGTGGTTTGGGGGGTTCAGGGGGGGATTTGGGGGCTCCAGGGGGGATGTGGAGGTGGTTTGGGGGGATCCAGGGGGGATTTGGGGGCTCCAGAGGGGATGTGGGGGTGGTTTGAGGGGATCTGGGGGGGATTTGGGGACTCTAGAGGGGATGTGGGGGTGGTCTCGGGGGATCCAGGGGGGATTTGGGGGCTCCAGGGGGGATGTTGCGTTGGTTTGGGGGGATCCAGGGGGGATTTGGGGGCTCCAGAGGGGATGTGGGGGTGGTTTGAGGGGATCTGGGGGGGATTTGGGGACTCTAGCGGGGATGTGGGGGTGGTCTGGGGGGATCCAGGGGGAATTTGGGGGCTCCAGGGGGGATGTGGAGTTTGTTTGGGGGGATCCAGAGGGAATTTGGGGGCTCCAGAGGGGATGTGGGGGTGGTTTGGGGGGTTCTGGGGGGGATTTGAAGGCTCTAGAGGGGATGTTGGGATGCTTTGGGGGGATCTGGGGGGGATTTTGTGGCTCCAAGAGGGATGTGGGGGGTGGTTTTGGGGCTCCAAGGGGGATGTATGGGTGGTTGGGTGCTTTGTGGGGGACTTGGGGGCTCCCGGGGGATGTGGGGGTGGTTTGGGGGGTTCTGGGGGGGAATTTGGGGGCTCCAGGGGGGATGTGGGGGTGGTTTGGGGGGCTCGGGGGGGGATTTGGGGGCTCCAGGAGGGATGTGGGGGTGGTTTGAGGGGACTCGGGGGGATTTGGGGGCTCTAGAGGGGATGTGGGGGTGGTCTGGGGGGATCCAGGGGGAATTTGGGGGCTCCAGGGGGGATGGTGGGGGTGGTTTGGGGGGGCTCGGGGGGGGGATTTGGGGGCTCCAGAGGGGATGTGGGGGTGGTTCGGGGGGTTCTGGGGGGGGATTTGGGGGCTCCAGGGGGGACGTTGGGTTGGTTTGGGGGGCTCCAGGGGGGATTTGGGGGCTCCAGGGGGGATGTGGTGTTGGTTTAGGGGGATTTGGGGGGCGTGGAGTCCTTCTGCACGGGGCTGGGGCCCCCCAGCCCTGTTTTTGCACCCCCAAAGTCAGTATCGTCCCCGGCTCGGTGGCCGTCCCCCGGCGTCCCGGCTTTCCTCCAGGGCCCCCCCAGCCCCCCCAGCCCCCCCAGGCCTGTTTCCTGGCCTGGCTCGCCCTTTCCTGTCCCCCCTCCGCCAAGGGAAATCGCTGCTCCGCTCGGAGGACGAGGGACCAAGCGGGGGACGCGGGACAAAGTGGGGGACGCGGGATAAATCGGGGGACGCGGGATAAAGGGGGGATGGGGGATAAATTGGGGGATGGGGGATAAAGGGGGGATGGGGGATAAATCAGGGGATGTCGGATAAATCAGGGGATGTCGGATAAAGTGGGGGATGCAGGAAAAAATTGGGGGACGTGGGATAAATTGGGGGACGTGGGATAATTGGGGGACGTGGGATAAAGGGGGGACGTGGGACAAAGTGGGGGACACGGGATGAATCGGGGGATGGGGGATAAAGTGAGGGGTGCGGGTCCCGGGGGTCCCGGAGCTGGGAGGGGGACACGAGGGTCATTTGGGGGCACGAGGGGGTGCCGGGTGCTGTTGGCGGCGCGGGGTGGCAGCCGTGGGTGACGGGGTTCGGGGTCCCTGTCCCCCCCGCTGTCCCCCCCAGGCCCGTGGTCACCATGTTCCCCGAGGAGCGCAAGGAGGGGAGCCCCCGGTTCGGGAAGCTCCACTTCCCCGTCGGGCTCTGGATCAACTCCCCCAAGAAGCGGTTGGCCAAGATGAGCCGCCGGTGGCCGAGCGCCGGCTCCGTTCGGTGAGAGCCGCCTCCGCCATCGCGCTGAGCCCCAGCTCGCCCCATCCCCCCTGGCCGTCTGGCCATCCCATCCATCCATCCATCCCTTTTCCCATCGCTTTGCTCCTCAACTCTGCTCCATCCCTTTGTCCATCTGTCCATCCCATCCATCCATCCATCCCCCCCTCCCTCCCTCCCTTTTCCCATCACTTTGCCCCCCAACTCCCCTCCATCCCTTTGTCTGCCTGTCCATCCATCCGTCTGTCCATCCATCATCCATCCATCCTCCATCCATCCATCCATCCATCATCCATCCATCCTCCATCCATCCACCCATCCATCCATCATCCATCATCCTCCATCCATCCATCCACCATCCATCCATCCTCCATTCTCCATCCATCCATCCTCCATCCATCCATCATCCTCCATCCATCCATCCTCCATCCATCCATCCACCATCCATCCTCCATCCATCATCCATCCATCCATCCATCCATCCATCCATCCATCATCCATCCATCCATCCATCCATCCACCATCCATCCATCCATCCTCCATCCATCCATCCACCATCCATCCTCCATCCATCCATCCATCCATCCATTCATCCATTCTCCATCCATCCATCCATCATCCATCCATCCATCCATCCATCCATCCATCATCATCCATCATCATCCACCATCCATCACCATCCATCCATCCATCCTCCATCCATCCATCCATCCATCCATCCATCCCTTTTCCCATCGTTTTCCTCCCCACAGCCCCTCGTTAACCCTTTTTTTCTCCTCCAGATCCGCCTCCTCGGACACCGCCAGCCGCGGCAGCGAGACCGTGGAGCTCCCGTCCCCCCGGAAAAACCAAACCCTCTCGGCACAAACGCCTTTCCAACCTCTTCCACCGCAGCGGAGCCACCGCGGCCAACGCCGGCTCCGGCGGCCGCTGGGCCAGCGAGAAGAAGCTGGCGGAGCTGGTGGATCCCGTCCCCGAGGTCCTGGTGGGAGCGGAAAACGCCCCCAACCAACGCCAGCTCCCCTGTATCCTCAAAATTTTTGGGGGAGACATTTCCAGAGGGGCCAACTACAAGAGCGTCTTGGCCACGCCGCGTTCCACCGCGCGGCAGTTGGTGCGAGAGGCTCTGGAACGTTACGGTTTGGCTCCGAAGAAGGGACGTCGGGAGAATTCGTGTTGTGCGACGTGGTGGGGCGGCCGGGGGGTTCCGGGGGGGCTTGGCAGGTGGAGCATCTGCGCCCCGTGGGGGATTCCGAGAGACCCTTGGTGCTCCAAGACGTTTGGAAACCCAAAAGCGGTTGCTCGCGCCGCTTCGAGATCCGACGGAGGCAAGAGGTGGAACGAATCTGCGAGGGAGAGGATGGAGAGGCCGGGGGGTGAGACACCCCAGGATCCACCTCCGGCCGCGGGGATGGGGGGTTTGGGGGGCTGGAGGGGATTTGGGGGGGCTGGGGGAGGTGGGATTTGGGATTTAGGGGAGCTGGGGGCATGTTGAGGGGCTGGAGGGGATTTAGGGGGTTGGGGAGATGGGATTTGGGGGGATTTGGGGGAGCTGGAAGCATGTTGAGGGGCTGGAGGGGATTTGGGGGGGCTGGGGGAGATGGGATTTGGGGGTATTTGGGGGAGCTGGGGGTATTTGAGGGCTGGAGGGGATTTAGGGGGTTGGGGAGATGGGATTTGGGGGGATTTGGGGGAGCTGGGGGTGTGTTGAGGGGCTGGAGGGGATTTAGGGGGTTGGGGAGATGGGATTTGGGGGGATTTGGGGGAGCTGGGGGGATGTTGAGGGGCTGGAGGGGATTTAGGGGGTGGGGGAGATGGGATTTGGGGGGATTTGGGGGAGCTGGGGGCATGTTGAGGGGCTGGAGGTGATTTGGGGGGGCTGGGGGAGATGGGATTTGGGGGGATTTGGGGGAGCTGGGGGGATTTGAGGGGCTGGAGGGGATTTAGGGGGTTGTGGGAGAGGGGATTTCGGGGTGCAGGGGATTGGGGTGATTGGGGGGGAGAGGAGGATTTGGGGGTGCTGAGGAGGGGCTCTGACCCCCCGGTACCCCCATTCCCGCAGGGCTCTCGGGCTCCGTCGCGGCGGCTGCAGAAGAATCGCTCGCGGGCGGCTTCGGGGGGCCCGGCCCCCCAAAAAGAGCGAGCCGACAACCTCTCGCTGCGCCGCAGCATCAGCGACATGAACCTCAGCACCAAGAGGCGTCGGGAACGCAAGACGGTGCTGAGCGTGGCCGGGGGCGAAGGGGGCCCCCCCCAAAACGAAGAAGGGCCCCCCGAAACCCCCCAGGCTGGGGAGGGGGCGGCCGGCGAGGAGGAGGGGGGGCGCAGGCCTGGAGCAGCTTTCCCAGTGCCTCATCCAGCCCCCCCAGGAGCTCCCCTATTTTCTGCTGCTCCAAGGCTACGACCGGCAGGTGGGGGGGGGACCCCAAAATCCCCCTCTTCGCCCCCCAAAGTCCCCCTTTCACCCCCAAATTCCCCCCTTTCACCCCCCCAAATCCTCCTTTTCACCCCCAACCCCTCCTTTCACACCCAAATTCCCCTCTTCACACTGAAAATCCCCCTCTTCACCCCAAAATCCCCCTCTTTGCACCCCAAATCCCCCTCTGCACCCCCAAATCCAACGCTTTGCCCCCAAATCCCCTTCTTCACCCCCAAATCCCCTCTTCACCCCCAAATTCCCCCCACTTTCACAATGAAATCTCCCCTCTTCACTCCCAAATTCCCCCCACTTTCACAATGAAATCTCCCCTCTTCACCCCCAAATCCCCCTCTTCGCCCCCAAATCCCCCTCTCCCCCCTCAAAATCCCCCTCTGCACCCCCAAATCCAACGCTTTGCCCCCCAAATCCCCTTCTTCACCCCCAAATTCCCCTTCTTCAAACCCCAAATCCCCTTCTTCAACCCCAAATCCCTTCTTCACCCCCCGAATTCCCCCCCTTTCACACCCAAATCTCCCCTCTTCACCCCTAAATCCCCCTCTTCGCCCCCCAAATCCCCCTCTTTGCACCCCAAATCCCCCTCTGCACACCCCCAAATCCAAAACTTTGCCCCCAAAATCCCCTTCTTCACCCCCAAATTCCCCTTCTTCAACCCCAAATCCCCTCTTCACCCCCAAATTCCCCCCCTTTCACACCCAAATCTCCCCTCTTCACCCCAAAACCCCCCTCTTCACCCCAAAATCCCCTCTTCACCTTCAAATCCCCCCCTTTCAAGCCCCCAAATCCCCCTCAACCCCAGACCCCCCCTCTCCCCCAGCCCCCCTTCCCCTCTCCCCCCTTCCTCACTCCAAGACCCCCCCAGACCCCCTTTTTCTCCCCCCTTTCTCCCCCCAATCACCCTCATCCCCTCTCTAGACCCCCAGAACCCCCCTTTCTCCCCCAGAACTCACCTCCAGCCCCCTCCCCAGCCCCCCAGACCCCCCCTTCCTCCCCCCTACTCACCTCCATCCCCCTCCCCAGCCCCCCAGACCCCCCTTCCTCCCCCCTACTCACCTCCAGCCCCCTCCCCAGCCCCCCAGACCCCCCTTCCTCCCCCCACTCCCCTCCATCCCCCTCCCCAGCCCCCCAGACCCCCCCTAATCACCTCCATCCCCCTCCCCAGCCCCCCAGCCCC